>NC_053168.1:97076151-97286151 GCF_016835505.1 Polypterus senegalus
AGCCGCCTCGTGCTCTTGACACAAGCGTTTAGCTTTTGTCGACATTTGCTGCTGCGTTTTTAGCTGTGTCGTTATTTTCTCTCTCTGTTTTATATTCCATATGTGTTTTGGCGGCCCCTGGAATTTGGTCGGCCCTGTGCACGTGCAAACTGTGCACCTGCACGGAGCCGCCCCTGCAGTACTGTCTCTTTCAAACGTATTAACCTCCTATTCCTGTCCTTCCTTTTCTTTCTCCAAGTAACCAATCGCCACACAATCAGCTCTGTAATAGACGTTAAGTCATCTGTAAGCTTAGAGCGCTGATTCTTCAAAACTTTTAAGGAACATTGAAATATCTTCGTAGTACATGTTTAATTATTCTATCCTTCACGCCAGTCCCAGTGAAGCATACAGTGCGAGGCAGGAACAACCTTTAATTATTAACAATATAGATTATTTAAATGAATTTTTATCTGTATAATATAATAAACATATTTTGCTACATTTTATCTTAAAAATGATATCGTCATCATATGTAAATACACACTTTATAAAGTGGCTAAGGTTGTACAATATTATAACTGTAGTGCAAGTTTACAGTGAAGTAATTCTACTTATAAGTACAGATAGTTCTACAAGGAGCACTTGATTGATTGCGTTTAGAGTTCTTAGGATGAAACTCTTTCTGAACCGCAAGGTCCGTGCAGGAAAGGTTTGAAGCGTTTGCCTTATGAGAAACAGTTCAAATAGGAAGCATGACTGAGGCAGCATGAGCTTGATGCTGTATACCAATAATTCTCTTTCCGATCAGCTGCTCTGAGTGGTGCAGTGAGAGTAATATAGAAAAAGATGATCTGCTGTGGCAACCCCTAACGGGAGCAGCTGAAAGAAGTAAAATAAGGTGCAGTGAGAGTAACAACGCTAAAGCAGCTATGGTATTTGGAATAGTTTGACCATTCCCTGGACCATTATATTGTTACTGGTTAATTACAATCAGATGCATTAAACTAATAAACAATGTGTGGTTAATTTCAGTGTATTTATAAAGCCGCGCCAGGAAAAGAAAGGATAACCACACAGGAACAGTAGCACTGCTTTGCCGCTGGGTGCCGCTAGTTTGCAAAACCGAGCGGAGAACTTGCATATGACAGGGTATGAGGTACCATGTAAATGTGCGTGGCTTTACGGCAAGTTTTATACATATAGGTTTTATACATTGCGATTTGAACGTGGAAACGTTCTTACGCAACATTTCTGTGTGTACGCACCGTTTATACATGAGGCCCCAGGCGTGGGTGAACTTTGTATGTTCTACTGTGTAAGGATGGGTTTTCTGTAGAACCTCCACCTACTCCTGCATCATAAACACATTTAGGTTAGGCTGACCCTATATGAGGTATGAACTTAAAATTACCCAGTCATGAATTATCACTGTGCCTGGAGTATTTTCCTTTCTTCTTTATCTGCACTCAGTGTTCTGGGCATAAGCTACAGTTCCTTATGAATATATGGTGGAACAAAAACATCAAAAGAATGAATGAAAGAGTCACTTAGAGAATGGTATATAGATAACATATTTTCATTTTATGAAAAATTATGATTCAAATTTAAAGCAACACAATTTTTCCACTATTTTCAAATTAGATTTTTTTAAAAGAAACCTATACAATTTTTTACACCTTCCACCCATTTCTATTCTGAAGGCAATATTTGGTCAATCTTGTAGACTCAAGTAGTTTCTCAAAATATATAAAAACATTTCAAAGAATCTTTGCTTCAAGGCTGGGAAAGGACCTTTCAATTAACAGAAGTGGAAGTCAACAGGTCTGGTCAGGGTGGGGAGCATGCACCAGTATAATGTGTTGCTCCACCCTCCACACGATGAAACAGCTCGAGATCCTGGTTGGCAACCCCCCAGGCAGATACATGGCCCAGTCCCACTCTCCAGAAATGATCATCTATCTGTCGCAGCCTGGTATTTGGTGGGTGGCCCCTTGGCCTGGTCCAGCTGATTGAGTCCTCAACAATGAGGATGGCAAATGGCCATAGTACCGTAACTGATGCTTCCTCACAACACAATGCAGGTAATGTGCCTTATTGAAGTCTCCATGAGCAACCACTCATTCCACACAGAGTCAAACCAGCAGTGCACAAGAATTCTCAGAAGATACACACACCTCTGACAAACTCCAGAATCAAGTAGGAAAAATGTAGAGGTTCTGTCTCACTCTGCACAGCACTTACAGTACTAGTGTAAAGGCTGGCCATAACATCCAGCAGCTTCGGGGGATCCCACAAAGTCTCTTAGATGTCCCAAAGGGCAGCAAAAATCAACAAAGGCTGAAAAGAAATTCTGCCAATATTCGCATTTGTGCTTATTGAGAACCCTCCGTGCCAGGATGCAGTTGATGGTAGACTTCTTAGGCATAAAACCAGACTGCTCCGATCGCTGGTAGGTGAGCAGGTGATCACAAATTCTACTGAGGATGAAACTAGAAAGAACCTTACCCGGCACCAAGAGCAATGCCACATAGGTTGCTGCAATCCATGTGATCACCCTTCCCTTTCAAGATTGGGACGAAAAGTTCCATTTTTCAGTCAGCTGGGATGAAACCTGTCTGCCAAATGAAGGAAAGATTGATTGCAATACCAGGAGGACAGACTTACCACTAGCCTTGAAAAGTTTGCCCTGGATACCACAAATCCCTGCAGCCTTCCCTACCCTCAGCTGGTTCATCACCTGTGCCATCACAGTGAGATTCGGTGGTTCACAGCCATTTGGAGGATCAGCTTCAAGAACTGTGGACCCAAAGATGTCCAACTTCCTAGCCAGAGTATCAGCTTTAAACAGCTGCTCAAAGTAGCCAGCCCAGTGGGTCACAACTGAAGCGTCATCCATAAGGACTGGTCCATCATCCAACCTGAGAAACAGGTTTGTATGTGCGTAATGCTTCGATTCCTCTGTAAGCAGGACATGGGTCAGTAGACTATAGATGGTGTGTCACTTGCTCACATATTCCTCTAACAAATGCCTGCTTATTTGCCCTCAGATCCCTCATAGCCATCCCTCTCAGTTCCCTTCTGGGAACATCAGCAACACCAAAACAACCCTCAGCAACCATCAGGGTCATGTCATAGAAGATCTCCCACATCACATTAGGATAGGCAGTCACACTCAAGTCTTCAAGTTCCTCACACAAACTGCATGCATACTCATTAGAAGCAACCTGATCTTGGAGTCTAGCCAAGTCCAGCCTCATTCTCCTAGTGCTTGGTAGCTTACTGAACCTAAACTGGATCGTCAGTGTAGCAATGACAAGTCTGTGGTCGGAATTCACACATTGTGCACTTCTGTAGACCCTGCAGGTGTGCATTAGCTTCCAGCATCTGCTCTTGAGGATGTGATTGATATCCTTCTGTACATCATCAAAATTAGAGTACTGAGTACAATGATGTGGCGCAGGCTGCTGGAACCAGGATCCAGTGATCCGCAGCCACTGACCCTTTGCAAAGTAAAAGAACATGGAGCAACTTTCACCGCCAGACCCTCATAGCTAGCCCCGTCAGTGCCAGTGGTTGCATTTAATCATCCATGACAAGAGGAATGTCATCTTGCAGACACCCATCAACCACTGAGCAAAGTTCCAAATGAATGTCTCCCTCAACAAGACATCATTCACTGTTGTTGGAGCATACACTGAGACAAGAAACAAGACACCCAGAGAGTGCCTTAACCTGAGTCTCATAATACGCTCAATGAAAGGAGTGACATCAGACACCATTGGAAGAAGCCAATCCACCACAGCAACTGCTGAGTATGACAGCTATTGGAGCAACAAGATCAATTAAGCTGTACCCACCTACAGAGATATGGCCAGTGCCAGGTCTATGTACCTCGGAGAGTGCTGCCACTCAAATGCAGAGTTTACAAAGCTCTTCTAACAGCAAAGGAGGATGGTTGTCATGCCAGAGAGACAAAATGTTCCGTGCACCTACCCAGATGGGCCAACTCAAATTAGGACACAAGTGCTGCTGCATAGCGGGCACGGCCTCATCACCACACCAGTTTCGATCCCCAACAGGCTTGACTCCATTGGCTCTCTGGCAGTTTCAATTCTTCTGGGGATGACTTTCTGGAAGGCTTTCAACCATCACCTTCACAATGCAAGCAGCTTGCATAGAGCTACTCCAACAGAGAGCTGAAAGGAGTACTGTTTGCCATTTCTGAGCTGTGTGAAGTTTTTACAATGGCTGGAGTGCCAATCCTGCTACTAACCCCCAAGTTTTACCTGCAACTTGAAGGACCATTTGTAGGGCTGGATGCAATTTAACGTCATACCCAGAGCCAAGTGAAAGTCAGCCATACATAGAATACAGTTTAGTTCTATATCTGCCAATCAGTCAATAATTCAACTTTAAATCTTTCATTAATCATACTTATTTCATTTATCACATGTTTTGGGACTGTGGTGGGCTGGCGCCCTGCCCGGGGTTTGTTTCAAGCCTTGCGCCCTATGTTGGCTGGGAATGGCTCCAGCAGACCCCCGTGAACCTGTAGTTAGGATATAGTGGGTTGGATAATGGATGGATGGACATGTTTTGGGAATGTGCAAAATTATTATAATTTTAGACAAAAATCTTTAAATAATTATCAGACAGCCTTGGTGTCAAAATCACTATGAAGCTCATTAAGACCTGTGTTTGTTGTACTCTCAGATGGCCTTAAATTGGTGAAGATTACTGACTGACGATTACTGATTGTAATAGCTTGTACCACACCACATATACTGTATGTATCCTACTTTACTGGAAGAACCCCAACCTGCCTTTCATAGTATAATATAGTGGGTAACTAAGTTCTATATTTGAAATAAGAAAAAAATCAAATACTTATTTAGAGAATCTGTCCAAAACCTTTTTAAAATGTGGCAAAACTTAATGTAAAAAAACAGATTAAGCATTTATATAGGGGGGAGAAGATTGGTCTTTTTCTACTTTTGGCTCTCTTCTCTTTTTTCTCTTTCTTTTAGGTGGGGTTGGAATTTTTTTTGTTAGGTTTTGTATTTATCTCTTTTTTTATTTCTCTGGAGTTCTTTCTAGGTTGGTTTTAAAGTAATTTTGTTGTATAAATTCTGCAAATTGTATTGGCTTGATTGTACACTATGTTACATTCTTGAAATAAAATTAATAAAAAAGGGGTCTATCAAAATATTTACAAACTCTTTTGTTTAGTTTCATTTTTAAAGTTCCAGCTAAAATAATTAAAATTAATAGTAATGCACTGTGAAACATTAATGGGAGAGAAAAGATTACCATGGAGGAAAGTTTGGCTCAGCATAACACCATGGCAGCGAGAGACCTTAGCGATTTATTTTTGGCAGCAATATTTTTGACTGGAGATTTTGGTTTCTGTTGCCTTATCTACATTTTTTATTGTCATAGTTTTTGTTCATGTTTAACGTATGTGGTTGAATGGTAGTGAAACCTGGCATCAAGGAAGAAATGTTGGGACACCAATCAGGTCGTCCCGTTTAATTGTTTTATTCCAAAATAAAATAACGCATAAAAGTGCGGAAAACTGAAAACATATACAATTGCCTCTCTCTTTAAACTGAACATTGCATGTCCAAGCACTTCTTCCTTGTCTGTGGAGTTTAGTCTTTGTGGTTAGATCTGGTCCAAGTTATACATCTTTCTCCAGAGAAGTGCAGATTTATTGGATTTCCCTCAGGGACAGGGCATTTTCTCTGAGCTGTGGAGGTAGAAAAAGGTGGCAAAGTTAGTGATGGAGCCTCTTCTTGCTTTGGGGTGATACTACATACCTCAAAAGAGCCTGAAGGCAACCAGCAGACGTGCATGCGTGACACCTATAAGATTGCTTTCTGTTTGTTTAGTCTGATGAGCATTTTTAGGTGTGATTGCATATTATACAATACAAAAAGCACCTACTTGCAATAGTGTCCATGTGTCTGTCCACATGAAAGAACATCTGTTCAAGTGGACTGATTGCGTTGAAATTTGGCACTTTTATGTTTCAAGGAAATATGTCAGGGCAGGTCAATTTTTGTTGCTATATCTCAAGTACAGCCTGCTGTACAAATTTCAAAATCCCCCATTGAAAAGTACTGGTGAATTTATTAACGTAACAAAAACATTCTGTACAACTTCAATTGTGGATTAATTTACTGTTCCAAATTTACCTTGAGGGAGGTTACTTAAGTTTGCATATTTGATATATTTTCCTCTTTTACTAGTCCAACAGTCACTCAGATCCACAATACAAACTTGCTCAATACAAATTACTTTTTTGACTCCCACTGCATGTGCAACCAACTTGGTAAGGGGTCTCTCTTTGAATTGCCTTTCCTGAGATTTCTTCCATTTTTTTTCCCTGCAAGGGTTGTTTTGGGAGTTTGGGCTTTCAAAAATATGGCCTATTAAAGCACAATGCAGCACTACTTGTGTGATTTTGGGCTCTACAAAAATACATTGTATTGTATTATAAAGTTAGAAGTGGATCTAAACAGTAAAGTTCTGTCAGGAAACTACTATTTTTTCCTACCACTATTTGTAACACTGTTGCAACATTTTCAACTTAATGTTTTAACAAAGCATTCAGTTTTACTTGAATGTAACACAATACATCAGAAGGCCAGAGTACACTTAATATGAAAAGTATTCCTATAGTTTGTCAAAAAAATCTAAACAGTAAAGTTCTGTTAGGAACTGTACAACATTGTTTGAAGTATGCCACTGTAATCTGTGAAGCTTATTTCACAACTATGGTAAATGGTAAATGGTAAATGGCCTGTATTTGATATAGCGCCTACTAGAGTTCAAGAACCTCCAACACACAACTATTATTTTATAGCTCATACCACACAATAAATTGTCAAAGAAATGGACAGAGACATATGAAGGACACACACAGGCTGACTATTTTAAAAATGCTGATGTCTGCTTGGCCAATATTGTCAGAGCTACAGTCTGTAAAAGCCATAAATTATGAGAACAGGTAAAGGTGTTATTTTAGCACAATCCAGAAGTAATATAGACAGCCCTATAGCAGTTGTCCATTTCTGACAATTACATGTATATATAAGTATATGAGTTTTTATAATGATGAGGACCCATCACAAAGTCAGAAGTCGTTTCCATGTTACCGAACATTCCTGCCAGATGGGCATATAGTCATCAGCATTTCCCCACCTGAAGAACCAGCTGTGATTATTGCCCAGTTCCTTGGCTTCCCTCCAGCCTGGAGGTATATCTATAAATAAATTATATATATTTATTTTTTGGGAATGGAAGTTATCTTTTAAAACAAGTTAAATACATTTTCACAACACACCAGCAACTGCAGGTGTGCTGCTTGTAGTTGGGACCGTAGTTGAAAAAGAAAAAAAGAACATATAAAGACGTCAAGATGTTAAAACTAAAGCAGTTGAAGTTTATTGCATACAATCCTTTTCAGTCGCTCTTAGGGTGCAATCGTATATACTGTACTGTGAAAAAATGATGAGAAAAACATATAAAGGCCAAAAAAAAAAATGCTCTGTTGCCTAAACAAAACCAATAAGACTCATTCAAAAAAAAAAAAAAAAATCAGGGGTCAATATGGGGTTGTCCGTTTTTGACGTATACCCAGAATCCACCAGTCTCTCTCTATCTCTCTCTCTCGTCCGCCCATCTAATGATACACTTCACCAAAGGCATCTCCATTCTTATCATTTTGGGGGGAATACACTTTATCCAAATCCAAACAGTGACAAAAACGAAATCAAAACTGACGTTAGCACCCTTAACAGATACGTTTATTAAGTCAAAAATCCTCAAATCACAAGACATGAACAATAAACCAAAACTTTCCCATCAAAACAAACCTGATACTTACGACACCCCCCTAATACTCGATCTTCTACCTACCCACACAGTCTCGCGTTACAGTACGGACATTGCGCCACGTTTAAAACTGGCGATTGGTCTGCGCGGGGCGATAGCGAAACATGCAAATGCGCGTCCCCAAAGTATACTCTTTCTTCAGTTTGGTACCACCATATCCATGGCACCGGGAGGGTTGTTATATCCGTGTCTCCATGAGACTCATATTTCCACCAATGTTTTTACCTGTACATTCAGTTATACTCTAAAGTAACACAATGCATTGTAATGCCAGAAAACACTGAATGTAGTTCAACAGCTTGTCGATAAAATTACAAATTGTTACAAACAGTAAAGTTCTGTAATCAAACTACTATTTATATGTTACAGTAGTGCTTCCACCTTAATATAACAGGGCATTTAGTTTTAGATGAATGAAATACAACACGCTACGAAGCACTGAACGTGAAAAGAAGTACTACAGCTTATAAATTAGAAATTGATTTGAACAGTAAAGTAATGTTAGGAAACTACAATTAAAAATTGTAGCAGTGTTTTCACCTTAATGCAACTATAGAACTTTTAGTTATGCATTAGTTCAGTGTAGCACAACGCATTAAATGCTGAACAAAACTGAATGTGAGATGTAGTGCTGCGGCTTTTGCAACACTTACAAAATGATCTAAAGAGTATGTTCCAGCACTTTTTTCAACTTAATGTTTTAACAGGGCATTCAGTTACACTTGAATGTAACACAATACGTTATAAGGCCAGGGAACAATGAATGTGAAATATTGTACAACAGCTTGTTCTTCAGTTACAAAACTATCTAAACAGTAAAATTCTGTTAGGAAAGTACTACTTTTATGTTTCTAGTTTAATATTTCAACAGGGCATTTAACAGTGACAATTTATTTTTTGTATACCCAAAAATCACACAAGGAGTTCCACAATATGCTTTAACAGACCCTGTTTTTTAAAAGCCGCAAAAGCCCCCCCCCACCCCGCCTTCTTGACTCCCTAAGAAGACAAGAATAACTATTTCCAGGTAGGTTGGGTGTGCAATGGATGTCAAAAAACAGGGTAAATATAATACATGAAACAGTAATTCTCTTCACAGATCTAGATGGCCAATCTATCATTGCCACCTCAGGAATATAATAAAATAGTACAATAGTAATAGTACAAGCTACAAAGCAAAATGTGAAGATAAATTATATCATACTGTATATGAGAATTCAGATTAGTTCAGAGTCCTGGAGACTTTGGCCAACAAGCTGCCTCCCATCTACTGGCCATTTTACAGTTGAGTCAGTTCTGGGCGGGCCAATGTGATGAAATGACTAGGATTTAAAAGCCAAGACTGAAAGGGCACCTTTAATAGCAGCAGATATTATTTTATTAAAACAGTTTTCATCCTGTTAGTCACTTCTGTCTTGAACTTGTGTGTGTAAAGACGTATTTTTCATTTTTGCCTGCCTTTTTCAAGTATACGGGGTGGCCATCCCCAAATCTTTTTCTGTCTGCTGCCTATTTTATTACAAAGTAAAGTGAAAACAGTAAGTGTCCCAGTACTGAGCACTGCGGGACACAGTATGTCACTTCTGAGTGTATTGTATTGTCAGCAAATATCTATAGGTACTGGAATCGATTTGATAAATAAGAACTAACCAGGCAAGGACATTGCCTGTAAGACCAATGTGACTTTTCAGCCTGTGTAGTAAAATAGAATGGCCAATGGTGTCAAATGCTGTGCTTAAGTCTGTTAGCACAATTACAGTGGAATTGCCTTCATCGGAGCATATCAGAATATTGACAGAGACAGGGTTTGCCAAGGTTGTATGAGGTTTGCACTTTGATGCTGAGATCTAGTATCTTATATCTTTAATTTTATCATTAAAGAAGTCCATACAATCTGCACTGCTAATGTCTGTTGGTATTTTGCATCATAGTTTTTTTGTTAAATTAGCCACTGTTCTAAACAGTACACAAGGAATATCATTATTGTTTTGCATTATTTTAGAATAGTATTCTGACTGGGCTTTAAAGAGGGCTTTTTTATATTTTTAACACTCATTGCCCATGCAATTTGAAAGACCTGCAGCTTTGTTATTCTCCATCTACACTCCAGTTTTCAACACTCTAATTTAAGAGTTTGAGTGCTCTTATTAAACCAGAGAGAGTTTCTATGCGCTTTTATCACTTTTGTTTTAAGTGGTGCCACTGCATTCAGAGCATCTTTCAAGGTCATATTATAATTTGATGTTAGCTTATTCTAAATTCTTTTCCACTAATACTCTTGACTTACTCAAAATATCTGTAAATTGCAAAGCAGAGTTTCAATGTAGATGTTGTACTATTTTTGTCTTATTTTGTGAAAGTATTGGTAAGGGCAAAACCAAGTCAAACATAATTAAGTTGTGGTCTGAAATACATTAATAGAGTAATATTTTCATTTTGAGTTTTAAATCTGTGAGTTATAATTAAATCTAATCTGTGGTTATAATTATGAGTTGGACCATTGACAATCTGACAAAATACTACTGAATTTAAGAAGTAATTAAAACATTTGCTAAAAGTGTCAGTTTCCACTTCAATGAGTACATTAAAATCTCCCATCAACACTACATGATCATAATTTATAGCCAAATCAGATAAACGGTTGCCAAATTCAGTCATGAACAATGAATATGGCTCTGGTGGTCTTTAGACTAGCACAACAATTGTGCTGGAATCTGTTTTTTATATTAAAAATGAGTTCCTCAAAGGATGTGAAGTTGCCTAAATTTTTAGAAATGATTTGTATTTTGTCACAATGAATTATTCCAAGACCAACTCCTTGACCAGTATGTCTAGACTTATGAAGTAATGTGTATCCATCTGGTGGTGACATTTCAGCTAGGGGAACAGTGTCAGATTTACTAAGTCAGGTTTCAGTGATAAGACACAAATCAGAGTTTGTACTTAATGTAAGTATCATTTACCAGAGCAGCTTTACTTCCAAGAGAGTGAATGTTTAATAAATAGCATTTAAAACTGCATATATGTTTCTGAACTTGTGATATATTTTTCGTTTCAATTTGAGTTAAGTTATTATTACAGGTGCCCCGGTGGAGGATCTGAGTTTATCTCTCAGTCTAATTATATACATTATTTTTTGGTTATCAAGTAATTTATGTTTGCAGCAACTGTAAATTTATAAGATTTCCCACAACAGGGAGTATGGGTAATAGCTACAGGACAGTAACAGGTGTGATAAACAACAGCCTGAGATTTAAGATGGAAAGACTGATCAGTCAGCCAGACAGTTTTTCTGCCGTATTTTATGGTAAAACAAAAGATCCCCTACAGTTAGGATGAAGACCATCTCTCTTGAAAAATCTGGACCTTTTCCAGAAACCATCCCAATGTTTCACAAAGGCTATGCTTTTATTTGCACACTTGTTTTTATCCAGCAGTGAAGTGAATGCAATCTGCTATATATCACTCCCCCTCTAAAATCTTGGTAAGGGACAAGAGACAACTGAATTCTGACAGTTTCTTTTTGCTTTGGTGTATAGCAAGATTAAGTTCCCTTTTAATACCTAAGATTACTGTAAATAAATATCATTAGTGCCGACATGCAGCAATCAGGTAGATACAGCCAGAAGATCCAATTTAGCCTCTTTGTCAGATATCTTCACCCCAAGAGACATTTAACATTAACTGCTGGTTTAACCTGTTTGGGAATTCTAATGTTCTGCACTATGGTATCACCAACAATGAGCACCTTATTGTTCTCAGGACCTACAGGCGCACTGCAGAGTGCTGAGAATCTATTCTGGATCTGAACTGGTGACCTGGGTATCCTGAGGGACTACGCTTTGGCTTCTTAGACCCCTGTCTCACCATTACCCACTCACCCTGTGGCTGAACTGGTGCTGCTGATTTTGACCACTCACCAGCTGCAGTGGGACCTGGAGAGACTGATGCCAAATCAGAAGTAGCCGAATTGTTTAAGCAAAACTGAGATGATACAAGTTTCAGTTTGCCTAATCGCTATCAAATTCCTAACGTGGTCCTTCAACTCATGTATTTTCCCGACCATCTCTAAATTAACTAAGCATTTTTGACATGTGAAGCTCTCTGTATTGTCGGCCGGAAAACCTGAACTGTGTATGCTACAGGGAACATTTACATATATTACAAATATTTTAAAAACTCTACTAAAATTAATTAGGTAATGCAAAATAATCATGAAATACATTTGCTTATTTGCACAACTTGCTTGGTGTCAGCACATGTCAACACCCATTAAAAATTGGTTCAGACTTGTATTTGTTTAATTTCTGTGTGAATACCTATATTACCTGAGTGAAGAATGCCAGCCAAATGTGTGTGTATGTAAGTTCTTGATCTTTTGGTAAGCAGTTGACTTGAGGCTGCTTTTTAATTGGTTGCTTTCAGATTTTTCCAGAGAAACAGCTTTCGTTGCCCAGAAACTCCCACTTTTATTGGCAGCGAATTAGTATTTTTTAGTTTTTTTATTCTAATGTGATTGGACAATCGTTGATGCACGATTTCATATTGACGTCAATGGTTCACAGTTCCCACCCACCATTAATGTAACTACAGATGAGCAAGCTTAAGTTTAAGGAGATGGCAACTTCAAGTGGAAATTGAAAAATCAAAGAAAATTAAGTAATTTCTTTAATAAAACACCTCTTCATAAATCATTAACTAGAAGAAAACGGAGCTTGGGCCAGACTTACATGACTTAAGAATTCGGCATCAGGCAAGTGATCAAGGGCAAGCTTACACATGGACTTTTTCCTGCTCTTGTTATGGCAAACGTAATTGGCTAACTGGATGTGGTGTAAGTAATGCCTTTTTTTTTTGCTTTCTCTGTTTGCAGTTTCAAAGTGTTGGTACTGAAGCACTGTGGACAATGGCAGGGGTATAGGACCGAAAACATCTTTCTGAAAAATGCAAGTGGCATTTAAGTAGCTGCAGTCATCTAGACTAGTGTTTTTCAACCAGTGTTCCATGGCACAGTGGTGTGCTGTAAGAGCTAACCAGGTGTGCCGTGGAAATTATAGTGCAACGAACTTGGGTCTGAACCTGAGAGGGACAACCTCCTCTGGTGGTCGAGACCTGTCTGAGGACAACATGACTACCTGAAGAAGCTGAATAAAAGCAGCTCCATGATTATTATGTTCCAGACACAGCAATTCAGATGTGTCTTTTGGCTGCTAGAGTTCATCTGCTTGGGTGTGTGCTTTGAAATATTTTTGGTTACAAAATGTGTGCCACTAAAGAAAAATGTTGGGAAACACTGATCTAGACAACAGCATGAGGCTAATTTTTTGCAAGGTTTAGTGAAATTACTCAAATTAATCAGATAGTAATTGAGAAAGTTTCAGGCCAGAAGGAAAGGAGGGCAAAATTTACGTTCATGGAAATATAGGTTTCCTGATCGTAAAGGTAGAATAAGATTTACCTTGGACTTGTCCTGTGAGTGTAGTACTGGACTTGTCCTGTGAATATTTTCTCATAAAAATCACTGGGGCTTAGGAATAACAGGACTCTTAGACTTGAATCAGTGTGCAGACCCCACTTAGCTGTATTGAGGGAAACAAAGAAAAACAAGCATGTAGTATCAAGGTTAGGGGCAATATCAGGTATTTTGAGTTGTGAATATGAACTAAAAAAGATACATTAATAAATATAGAATAAATACAAAAACCCATTAGTATGTTTAGTTTTTCATCACTTGGCAGACTCTCTTTGCCTACCTAACTTTGTTTCTATTGCTTCACTGTTAAAGGATGTTTTTAAAGCAAAAGTGATTGGTCTGCAACAATATGCTGATCTTGTATGATGACCCAGTCAGTCTCTCGATTAGTGCTGTTTTATTTTCAAAAACAGGGGTCTCCCCTCGACTTTCTTGTGTATTTAGAGATGGGGAGGGATATTTGAGGAGTAAATCGCAAGACAATGATTATATTTTTATATTATGTACATTAAAGAACTATCAACAACAAATCAAATCAAATGAATAATATATTGAACAATTATTATAAAAGTAAAGTTGAGTAAATCGGACTCTGCAGCTGCATGAATAAAAAATAAAAATAAAAAATTGAGTATGTGTTCAGGTAAAGTACCACTTCCGTGTGATGGATTTGTCCCAAAAGTTAATACAGATCTACAATTGTGCTGAAACAACCACATGCCGAATTTCATCCATCTATCAAATTGCGTTTTTGAGTTATCGTGTTTACACACACAATTCCAAAAAACGGCATTTTTGGACTCTGGGAGGACTATAACGTCAATATTCATCAAAATATCGAGGTTGAATTTTTTCATGATTACTATACTTTCTCTATACTTTGTATATGAGAAAGTAAATACGATTTCTCCTGTGCAAAGTGGCAGGTGAATTGCTCTCAACAAAAAGCAGACACCTGAGAAATAAACTGAAACGTTACTCACTTGTGGTTTTTCTATCCAAATGTTAAAGGTTTTGTTCACCAACATTTTCTGATTTCAGCCTTTTGAATTACATATTGATATACAGTACAACAAGCACAAAGAAAGGCGGCACGTAAATCGCTTTCTTTTTCACACGCTTTACGCACCTGCATTCAGCTTGCTCTGTCACTGCAAATGCTGTGTGAACACCCGCCCTCCATCACCAGCTGCTGTTCACTGGATGAATATGTGCGGGCGACTCGTGGTGGGTGACTTTCTGTTTTAGAGTTAAAACTTACAAGGGTTAAAGACTTACGACAAGAATATTTATTTAAAAACGAAGACTAAAAATATTTTAGTAAATTATTATTTTATTTAAGTTAGTCTTTCCAGCTACTTTAATAGTTTCATTTCGTTTTAGTTTTTCAATTCAGTTTTGCTAATTATTTTATTTCAGTTTACGAAAATGTTTTTTTAATAATAGTTTCAGTTTTGATTTTAGTTTTCGTTAACTATAATAACCTTGCCTGTGAGTGTAGTACAAGACAGGTTGGGTGGTAAGTTATGTTTTAAGATATGAGAGTCTGTGGATCTTACAATATGAATTTGTGCCTAGCTGAGGTAAGCCTGGCAAACTTCCATAGGATTGGGAAGATTGGCAGCAAGTGTAGAATACAATTAGGGTGGGAATGACTCTGTGGGAATGATGAATGATAAAGTGGGATGCAAGACCTGAGAATAATCAGAGGACTAGTGATTGTATTATATGGATTAATGGAATACAGTGGAAATGGACAAGGACTGGGCACTCTATCAGCAGAGGTAGAATCAGATTTGGATTGGATTTATGCTATAGATGTGTTATAGGACAAACGGAAGTTCATGTAATTGGTAGATTACAGATATGGGTGTGTGGACATTATGGTGTGGATTTTGGAAGAATGGGGAGCTGGGCAAGTTGGCAGAGGATTTAGCAATTTAGAGATAGGTATAGTATAAAATTTGGGTGGCAGGTGCACCTGATCCTTTCGTCACCTATAGAGTAATCACTGAAAACTGGCGTTGGCTTGGGCAGCATGATGAAAAGGGTTTAAAACATTTTAGCCTGATTTGTCCTATGGGTCTGGTACTGGACAGGCAAAGGTGTGCATTGACACTATGATGAGGATCAGAAGAGCACGCAGAATGACCAAATAGATAGATGTGAAAGGCATTATATAAAAGATAAGTGCTGATATGAAAAGCATGATAAGATAGATAGATAGATAGATAGATAGATAGATAGATAGATAGATAGATAGATAGATAGATAGATAGATGTGAAAGGCACTATATAAAAGATAAGTGCTGGTTCAGTTTGTCCCCCAAAAATTGTGCCCCACCCAAATTTCATTCACCAGCCATCAGTGGCTTGAATTCCTGCTCCAAAGCCTCTTTTTTTTTGGTAATAGCTTGGTTCTGACAAAAGATCTCTTTTTGACTGTTTCTTCATTTTTTCCGATTTTTGATTCCTGGCTAAAAGATAGTTTACACCATCCTTTATCAAAATTAGCATAGATCTTGTTTCATGTTCATTTCCTGGTCCTTTTTCATTAACTAATCTTTGAGACAGTATATCACACACTTCCTGTTTTCATGTAGTAGTGACCAAGGTGGAAACAATAAACAAACAAAAGCTCACAAAATAGTGGCACTCAGATAAAAAAACAATTGGCAGCATGTAGCAATGGAAATAAAAATCTAATTATGTTTCACTAAGCAAAAATCATATTAAAAGTAAAAAAATAGTAATGCAGAATTAAAATCTGCATAATACTAAACTTCTGATTATGCCAAAACTATGTTATTAAATCCAGAATTAAATATGAAATAGAATTAAAAGTTGACTCAGCAATAATAAAACAACAAAATAAGTAATTATTGTTATTATCATTGTTTGAAATAAATAAAGGATAATTTTGAATTAAATAGTTAATTAGCAAAAAGCTTGGGGTATTCATTACTCTCTACTGTATACCCTACTCTGTATAATCACCTTTACTCTTCTGTAAAACCTGTATTTTTTCTCCTTCATTTTCCCTTATAAAATATAATTTTTCAAAAAGAAGTGCATTTGTATTTTTCACAGTCTATGTTTTAATGGTCATATACAATTGGCTGGTTTTCTCTCTCAGCTTAGTGATGTTAGCCCGATCCTGGTTAGTGGCAGAAGAAGCACTCCTATAAATCAGTTGTACCTTCACTCCTGCAGTTTTGGGCTTTACATATTTTTTTTTTCTTATTTCAGGTTTTACTTTCATTTGGGAAATAAATGAATAACGTCATGATCAGTTTCATCAAAATCTGCCCGTGTTTGGATTTATAGGTGCTGGTGGTGCAACTTCTAGAAAACTGTAATTGCATATTACATGTTCAGACATGCTGGATTAGGTGGTTCTAGTTTTTGCAGTTTTATAAACCATTCCATCTACCACCCTGCACATCAGTGAACTACTGTAACCAAGATTTAGGGACAACCGTGAGTAGTTATATATTCACAGGGCAAGAGCTTTCTTTGTCAATGATATTATTACACAATCTTTTAATAATATACAGACAAATCTCACTACCAGTCTATTTACCAGAACTTCAGATTTTATCTTGCCTATTAAAGACAATTCCACCTTTTTCAATATTTGCATCTAAATTAGTATTCTTAAACCAAGTCTCAGTAAAGCACATTAGATAGCTTTCCTGATATTAATAGCAGGATCATACAGATATCATACAGATATGGTCTGGTGTCCAATAGGTTTGCCCCGGGAGCACTTCCGGGTAGGGTTGGAGCCAAATGAAGCAGGGCTCGCTTGTCAATTTTGCAGCCCTTGGCAGCACCCACGGAACCCAATTGGGCTGAGGCAGCAGACAACAATTCCCCATGTGCCCTATGGGATCTGTGGTAGCACCATAACCCAGTGGGGGTGTCATCTAGCGGCTATGGGGCCGGGAGATGAGCTGAGCAAGCTGCCTTCCCCCATCCTTCCTCACAATAGGTAGTGTGTATGCGTCTGTGTAGATTTGTGAATTTCCCCTTGGGATTAATAAAGTGTCTATCTATCTATCTATCTATCTATCTATCTATCTATCTATCTATCTATCTATCTATCTATCTATCTATCTATTTCAAAAGAGAAAAACAAGGAAAATATGAAATGCTGTGCAAATGTTGTTAGATATTTTACTAAAACAAATGACTGACAGATTCAGTCAAAGAAGCAAACACAAAGCATATCAAATGATAAAAAATTATAAATTCTACCTTCAGTCCAGCATTGCATTTTGGGCATTTGGCACGCAAAGCAAACATGATAACTACTGCACTCTGTAAATATTGCCTATAGCTTTAGATATTACTCAAACCACTAACTTTAAAGAAACACCACTTTATATCTTGAAAATCTTAAATCATCGTTTTAATTTATTTTTCAGACTTTGATAGCCACAAAATACATGGTGAATTAAATGGTCCTCCTTATTATCTCATTGTTCTTGCCAAAACAAAGTAGAAAGACTTGTACAAGCAGCTAATCTGTCTAGGAATCCTGAATAGCTACTGTGGAAACATGATCTAGATGGTGGGCCATATATTCACCCTAAAAACTCCCACCAATGGTAAACCATGATGTCAGCTCAACAAATAATAGAGCAGCTAGGAAGCACTTTAAAGGCTGCAAAATCAATAGAGCTGCTACTTTAAATGGTTTATTTTATCAGAGAAAAAGGCACAGGCATGGGCTCTCCAGCTACTGTGAACAATTTTCTGACACTTCAGCAGAACAGTGTTTTGTGCTTTCTGTTGACTGGCGAGTTTAATTCACCTTTAGATCCTTTCTAGGATTATATTCCAGAGAGTTTATTATTTTCTTGGTAAAGTAAAATATATTGAACTGTCTATTCACACTACAATTACACTTGACATTTTTCAAGTTAGATTTCATTGTAAACAATTCCACAATTCTATCTATAGATATAGATAGATAGGGAGTAAATGATAACATTACTCAAAGTTATTGTCTGCTTTTACATGCTTTTTTATTACTATTTAATTTAATATTGTTTTTTTGTATCAGTATACTGCTGCTGGATTATGTGAATTTTCCCTTGGGATTAATAAAGTATCTATCTATCTATCTATCTATCTATCTATCTATCTATCTATCTATCTATCTATCTATCTATCTATCTATCTATCTATCTATCTATCTATATAATTCTTTTACCTAAAATATCTAAACTATTCTCATTACTTTAGTATTGATCATAGAAATGCGAGAATCTTTTCTTTCATAGTCCAAAAAAAGCTGGTAGAGCGTCTGATAACTATAAATTATCCTAATATAAGTGTGTGTTTGATTGTTCTGTTAAAAGTGGTCATTTAGAGTACTTTAATATTCAGGTGATCAAATATGACATTCAAAGGTTAATCTAGGAGGATAGATAGATAGATAGATAGATAGATAGATAGATAGATAGATAGATAGATAGATAGATAGATAGATAGATAGATAGATAGATGTTTTGGGGCTAGCTGAATTTGGGCTGAGTCTGTTCAGGGAGGCTACTTAGTTTATAGTGCTGCCTTTCTGGTCCTTTAGGAGACCTAGATAGATAGATAACCAAATCAATTATCCCAGAGGTGATTTAAATATATAGAACATTTCAGTGCTGCTATTTTGGCTGGCTGGAGGTCAGCATCTGATGCATCAAACATTTCCTGTCAATAAATTCAAACAAGTCACTCAAGCTGATGTTACTGAGCAAATTCAGTTAAAGAACATGGATGAGGGCAACCCTACTACATGTTTTCTTATTTATTGTTCAAGGTCAATTATTTTCACTACTAACTTGTAATAAAGATGGCAGTTTAATGTCTAATGGATCTTCTATAATTTCTGTTTGAGCTTTATCAAATAGCCATTATTCACTCCCATACTGGTGAAAATTCCCCACAGCTAAAAGTGAAGTGGAATGAACTGTTGCTTGTTGCATTTCTGCAGGTAACCATTGACCTGTAAAGGCTATTGTAACTTTCTTTGAAACTGGAAGATGATTTAATCGTATACATACTGCTGTGATGATTAATAACCTCTACAGAAGTTCTTGAATCTTATTTTTTTACCATGAAATCTTTGTTTAATCCAAATTAATTCTTAATTTAATAATACCTGTATGTACTAATTAGAGATTTAAATTTGTATGGTAAATTTCAGCACAAGAGTCAATGGACTGTGAATGATTCAGCCTTAGCAGGCAGAGATACAGATGCTGTACGCAAAAGGGAGGCCTCTGTGAAATTTCCAGAGAGAAACTCACACTTTCACTGAAATGGGGGGTTTCCTGTTAAGTGTTTGTAAAATAACAGCAGTAGTACGGTAGTAGCATTATTGTCACACATAAAGAATGTAGTCAAATTATTATTAATGTTATTGGGCAGCTTTTGATATGCCTGGATGAAATACAACATGTCATTACTCTTTGCTCTTCTGATAAACAAAATCTCCCTTTTAATTCAATAAAAAATATAAATCAGCTTACCCCTGATTCCATACCAATTGCTTGATTATGCTTCTTGTTTATAAAATATTTATAAATAAAACTCCAGTGCAATTAGTAATACATAATTTAGACTTGCAGTGTCTTAATGCAGTGTTAGGATATTTCACAAGTACTGCATAGGCGTGTTTCTATTTATTGATATGCAAGAACAATGGCTACGTAGCTCAGGTTTGCAGATGCAACTGAAGTCTCATTATGTGCTACATTGGCCGCCTCATTCTCAACACATTCTTCATTTTTTCTCCTATATGACCCTGCTGTATTTTTCTTCCACAAGTTAACTTTTGCTCCAACATCCATCATACTCTAAAATTATAGTTTCTTTACCTTTGAAGTGACTTTAAATGACAACCCAGATGACAATCATACTTTCATCCTAGACTCACTTTAGTCCTTTATCTGCTTACCCTAGAGTAACTTTTTAAGGACCTGGGGCCTCATGTTTATATAACACCTTCTGTACAATTCACACTAAAGCATGTAGTATACACAAAAATATTCAGATGCCTAAAACTTTCCTTTTAGAAATCCAAATCAATGTTTTGTTTAATGTTTTCCTGGTCAACCACAGCGTAAGGAAATCTTATATATCTGAATGACAAGCAGATAATACCATCTCATACAGCTGGCATGACACAACTCAGTGATGACTGAGAAATACTCGATCAGTCAGCCAGTTCCAATTGAAAAGGTCCTGTGGTTAAAAACCCGAGGGTGGATAGGACTTGCAAAGGAACAGGTAGAGTACGATTCCTCACAGTCTACCTTTGTAAAGCTGGCCCCAGTTCAGCACACACCTCTAAGAGGATTGCTTTTGGAAATCCAAATCGACTTTGAAGCCAGTCATCATCTTGGGACAAGAAATCAGGACGATCTCAAAATACAGTACAGTAACCCTACAGACCACACAGAAACAATAGCACTGCTTTGATGCTGGGTGCCACCCGTTTACAAAATCAAGTAGGAACATGCATACACATGGTCTGAGGCTGCAGTGAAAATGTGTGTAACATTACGCCAAGTTTAGTTTTTATACACCTCAATGTGAGGATGGAAACGGGCTTACACAACATTTTTGTGCATATACACCGTTTTTACATGAGTCCTCAGGTCTTCATTATTTTAATTAAACTATCTGTTCTCCCTACTGCAGAGAGAAACCTGATTAATTTGAGACCTTTCTGCTGCTCATTGACACCTAGGAGTACTCCCACCATCTTCACTTAGGATCAGAATCCCTTAGCATAAGCCAAGTTACATGTCCACTGGTAACCTGGGAAAAGTATTGCAAGCTTCCTCCCAGTATACCACTTTTCTCCCTCATAATATATTACCCTTACTGTCCCTGTCCTCCACCTGAATGAAGAAGTGCTGTATAACTTCCAGTATAAGTGACATTTTCTGGGATCTTCAATCTGCAAAAAGAAAGCTTTGTTGTGACCCTTTTCCTGAGAATTCCTTGACATGAAGTCACTGCATCACTACATACAGTATGTTAAAGGAACAATCATACAAAATAATTATTTAAGTCCAGCCGTTTTTACGCTGTATTTGTTTGACCTTCCTATATCCAGGAGCCTAAGATAACTATATATGCTGTGCAACCAACCATAAATCAGAATTAATATGACACAAACATAAAATTATCAGTGAGAGTGGAGGCTGGTCCTATTAATCAGTCCTGATTCTTCAAAAAGTTGTCTCATAATAATGTTGTGTTGAATCTGTTAGCCTGGCCCTTGCAAGACAAACATGAAGACTTCAGTCATTAACCAGATGGGTGTTAGGCCTATTTAAAAATAGGTTGGGAAATAAAGATGGACAAACATGCCCTAACAATGCCCACAAAACAATCCTCTCTTCTCTTCTTACTCTTCTCACACTTTCTTTCAGCTTTCTTTATATTTTGACTGCACTACCTCACTTCCAGCTGTTCTTTTAGAACACCTTGACTTCAAACTAAATGGTCTCATGGCAAGGAGCTGTCTTTTAACCTCTACCAGAGGTTCCTTGTTTTTTCCCTGGAAATGCTTGTGAAGCCAAGTACACCTTCTAAAAGTCTTGCCTCTCCACTGCTCCCCTGATTGCTTCATATAATCCTATATTCCTGTCTGTAGTTAAAGGGCCAGGCATGATTAACTCTAGAACAGCCCTGTTTATGAGAGTCCACCTGGCCGTTTGCCATTCAATACAGTTTAACTTAATTCAGTTTGTTTTTGTATAGCACTGTTCAATGAGTTCACTCCTCTTGTCCTTTCTCTCAATTTGCTGCCCGCTTTCTATTTTAAATCATTTAAGCAAATATCAATCAATCAACATTTATTTATATAGCACATTTTCATACAAAAAATGTAGCTCAAAGTGCTTTAAAAAATAAATAGAAAAATAGAAGACACAATAAAAAATAAACATAAGTCAACATTAATTAACATAGAATAAGTAAGGTCCGATGGCCAGGGCGGACAGAAAAAACAAAAAAAAACTCCAAATGCTGGAGAAAAAAAGAAAATCTGTAGGGGTTCCAGACCAAGAGACCGTCCAGTCCCCTCTGGGCATTTTTTTTTTTTTTTTATTGCAAATTTATTTATTTCTTCAGTCATACAGCTGCTCTGACACTGCCATAGCACATACCCCCGTAAAATCTGAAGAATGATCAGTTGTGTTACTCGACAAATGGAACCCATCCTAGAATGTGTACCTCTGGGCATCATTTCATACTTTAATCTCCAAATTCCAACTGCAGGTACAAAAGAAAATGGCAAATAAAGCATACTACCCTCTCAGTATCTTCTGTTTACCTACACTATTGCTAAGGGTAGTGCACAACTAATTAGTATACCAGCATCTTTGCAAGTAATTTAGTTCAAAATCAATATTTTGTTAAAATAGTGCAATAGGCAGTGGTGTAGCACAGAATTCTCGGCCCTATACATAAGCAATCTTTGTGGGCCTGTTTTTCTCAAAAGCAAACTTTTCATTCCAGGCCTCGAAGGTCCCCCACAGTGGCCCCTGGATAATCGTTACCCTTTTTCTCCCCACTGCTATGATGAATTTGATGCAGTGAGGTATTTTCTTCCATGCATGCTCAAACACACATTATATTTTTAAAAGAGTTCTCCTGCATTCTGTTTCTGAGCTTTTTGTATACATATGAATGGCATCCATAAGAAAAACCTTGTAACAGCCACATTACTGAATGATAAATTCAGCACTAAATGTGCAACATTGGCCACATCTTATAAATCTTTCTCACCTGTCCTTGACACCTTAGTGATCAATTTCTCTTTAATTTGTCCACATGTATGAAACACATAGATAGACACAAGCACAGGGTTGTCCCAAAACACACCCACCAAATGTTTTGCCTTTTCTAAAATTTTTATGGGTCATGATATATTTTTTAAGATGCACAAAAACTGCATCCTATCCAATTGATATTTTCATGCATGGAGCAGTTATTAACTAGCCCACATCTGGCAACACTGTCTGAACATCAGTTCCCCTTTTAATGCATGCTAATCAAGGTCTGCTCCCATTGACCCCTGCACCCTTCAGTCAGAGTGACCGCTGGGAACTCAATAACAGGCTTGGTTATTGAATAACAATATACAGTAACACTGCCCTCTAAGTGCAGAGAGAAAATTACTTAAATTTACAGTTTTTAAGGGTCAAACAGAAAGTCCTCCAAAGCTATGGAGGAATATTTTTGGGAAATCTAAACAAACAAATAAATTGTTGCTTGTTGTAAATAGAAAAAAACTCCACACTTGACCAAATACTGTGAATTATAACACATTTTGTCCCTCTCCTACTTTTTTCTGTTATCTGCTGTCTAAGCTATTTTATCCATGGTGCTTTTGATAGCTATGTCATTTGCATAATGGTCACCTGCAAACCACTTCTGCCAGTTGCGGAGTTTGGAATAGTTCACCTGTACTGCTGTTTACCACTTCCTCTGCTGCTTACAGCATTATACAGCCACGCTCTGTAGGTATCGACCTTCCAGCTGTGTCTTCTTTTGGACTCAGACAGCACACAAACCCCTTCAGGTGGAGCACTGGCCTGTGTATGAACTGTGGTCTGGATGTAAATGGTGATGCAGCAGCTGTGTGGCCAGATTTGTTAGAGAAGGCTTGGATAGTGTATTATCATGGCATTTCTGAGACTTACCGGGAATGTTTATTAGGTTTATCTACTCCTGCCCTTGAAAATTAATACACATACAGATACACACACATACACATAGGGATCATACCCATTTCGAGAGTGTATAGTGATTCTAGCCAGGCAAAGTCTCAAGTGATGTCAATTGTGAATCGCTCCACAATATTTTGTATAGGATTCACTACATGGTGACTCACTATCACCAACACTAACAAACATGAAGATGCCCTCGCAGCACACATGAAAGCACAACTCTTTTGGTTATATACCACTTACAAACCCAACTTTGTGTTGCTTTTACCGCAGTTGTTCTAATTATTGAGGAACAACCTCAATAGCCTTGTTAAAACATGTGCACAAGAAAACAGTAAACTTCCCCAAACTAGGTGTTTTGTTATTACTTCAATCACTCTAGATAAAACACATTGTATAGAAAAAGAAAAGCAATGTGGTATTTATTAATGTATAACAATATCAAATAGTAGAAAACATAACAGAAAATAAAATAGATAGGAAAGTCTGGATATATAACAGTCTTAGAAAAGTGTACATAGAGTCAGTAATATCAAGGAGTGGATGTTGCCCTGAGCAGCTTTTGATTTAGTGATTTGTCTTATTTCCAGGTTACATTTTCTGATATCCAAATCAGATAGTCGGTCATCTTTATTTCTGACGTTGCTTCCTATGCCATTGCCCATCTGTTGTCATTTCTTTGGTCCCTTGGATGAGCCATATTTACAGTATGTTAAAATGCACACATGGGATTCTGTGACACACGACATACATATTTGATTGTCTCTCTTGTCCTTATGATGAATGAAAGTGATCAGATTGTTTAATCTTTTAAGCACCTCTGTATTTCTTCCTTTCTCAAGCTATAATCTAATTCTGCAATTCCTAGTCTTAGGGACTATAATTTTAATAAATTAAAACAGGTTCTGTGACATCTGCACTTATTTCTCATTCCCAGGTCATAAATTAATTGAAAAAAAAAAACATTGCAACCTAAACATAAATTACTGGTATAATACAGGAAGAATGTACAAGAAAGGATGCTTGCAATGCCTGTAATTAAAGTCCTGTAAATTCAGTTCATCCTTGTTCATTTGAGCAAAATAACATTTGATAAAAACAGTCCATAGTTCAAAAAATTAAGATTTTGCACTTCAGGATAGATAACTACAGTTGTTAAGAACATAGGCATCAGGATTGTTGGAGCTGTGGAGCTGGGAGGAGACAGCTCGTTTTGAAGTGATACAGGGTGAGTGAACCGCAGTGGAATTCTATTTCTCAGCACATACTTTAGCTGGATATATCACCTCTTTCAGCATAGACAGAAGTTTACAGGGTCCCCACTATCTGTCAGCTAAGTTAGAGCACAAACCATTCTTTCATCACAGAGTGTACAACCACAATCTGTCATTCAAGTTTAGGGGGAACCTCTTACTGCATCTGTCATCTGCCCACTTCTGTTGGCTGCTGGCTGATTGTTGATGCAGCTAGGCAAGCGTGTGGGTGGCCTCAAGTCTCCACCATTGTTTCTGAAAATATCTGGGCCTGAGGGAGATGCTGATGTTGGACTACAGTGGGATGCCAAAAGCTAGGGTCACTGGGGTATGCAGTTCACTCTTGAACATCAGCTTTGCAGGTTTAAACCCTGGGGACTCTTGTGTCATGGATCAATATGCCCCCAACATGGGTGGCAGATATTGATCTCAGTGTCATTGATGGTCCACTGTCAGTATGGACACCTGGGTGATCAGGGTTCACAAAAACTGCTCCATGAGGTCATTGCTTTGAGGTGAAGAGGGGTGGTCTGAATTATCAGGGCTTGGAGTAGTTTTCAGACCTCTTTCGTCACTTCAGACTCAAAATTATGTCCCTGGTTACAATGAAGCTCTTCTGTAGCTCTAAGCAGATGAAGCTTCACCTCCACAAGCCTTTAGGTGCAGGTAGTGGCTCTCTGCTTGAGTAGCACATATACCTTGGCTCATTTGGAGAAACAATACATAGCAATTTCTAGATATGGACTGAGGGAATTGACCGACAATATTTATTGACACACTCCATTGGAACCATGCCTGTAGCCCTTGTAGGGGAGTGCGTAATGTGAGAGTGGGGCCCATGTAGGCAGTATACAGTCTTAGCAATAGTGGACAAATAGCTTCACATCCTGATGGCAACCTGTCTAGTGGAGCAGCTGGCAGCACTATGCCGGCCTGGAACTGGACTTTCCCAGTGGTGGTAGAACAGCCTGTCCCTTAACTCCAGTGAGCCCCTTTGGGAGACATAGAGACAGGTGTAGTTTTGGCCCAAGTAGGTCACTGCTCTGTTTACAACCAACAACCGAGTTTGCCCATGTTATAGTTGTCACTTTGTAACCTGATTGAACTTCTCTGAGCTGAAATCATTCATGCTGTTTGCTGTTTGATCATTGATGCACAACATTTGACAGAGGCTTTGTTCTGCCTGGAGGCGTGACATCTGTCACTTTCACCACTTTAGAAATTTTAATCCTGTAACAGAGCAGGAACTCTTGAATTTAATTTCTAAATTGAAACCTACTACTTGTTCCCTGTATCCAGTGCCAACAAAACTAGTAAAAAGTGCAATGGATGTTCTTGCAGTGCCTATTCTTATTAATAGTTCATTATTGCTAGTACCTGATGCACTAAAAGTGCCAGTCATCCAACCATTACTTAAAAACTCAGACCTAGACCCACATATACTTAATAATTATAGACTCATTTTAAATGTACCCTTTCTCTATAAAATACTTGAAAAAGTAGTCACCAATCAGCTTCAAGTCACATCTTATGCGTCACAATTTATGTGAGAAATTCCAGTCTGGCTTCCGCACTGGTCATAGTACAGAAACAGCACTTACACATGTTGTAAACAACATTCTGATATCCTCTGATGAAGGAAACTCCACTGTAACTAAAGTATATTGTTAGACTTAAGCACAGCGTTTGACACAATTTACTATTCTATTTTACTGCACAGGCTAGAAAATGAAATTGGGCTTACAGGCACTGTCCTTGCCTGGTTTAGCTCTTATTTATCAAATTGATTCCAGTATGTACAGAAATGTTCTGACAGTACTCCATCATTATATACAGAACTGAGATATGGTGTCCCTCAAGGCTCAGTACTGGGGCTTTTGCTCTTTTCACTTTACATGCTTACTGATCTATTATTAGAAAACATAATGTTTATTTTCACTCGTATACAGATGTTATATCTTTTATTTAGACCAAATGAAGTTCCTTCAATGTTGTTTTTAATTAGTTGTGATAGTGAATTAAAGGAGTGGATGGATGAGAACTACTTGTATTTAAACACAGATAAAACAGAGATGTTAATTATTGAAGGGAATGATGCTGATCACAACAATATTTTGCCATCATTTAACTCTGTTGGAATCACCATTAATTTTACTGAATCAGCCAAAAATCTAGGAGTTATCTTTGACTCTAGCATGTGATTTAAAGTGTACATTGCAAAGCTGTCCAAATCATGTTTCTTCCATCTTACAAATGTTGAGAAATAAAGGCATTTTCTACATATGTGGGATTCTGAGAAATTAATTCATGCATTTATCTCTAGTAGGATTGACTACTGCAATGTGGTGTTCACTGGATGTTCAAACTGTTCTTTATGCAGCTTCCAGTTAATCAAAAATGCTGCTACAAGACTTTTTAGAAGAAAAAGAAAATACAAACACATAATTCCAGTTCCTAAATGCTTACACTGACTTCCAGTTAAGTTTAGGGAAGATTTCAAAATCCTCCTTTTACCATATAGAGCCTTAAATGGCCAAGGTCTAGCTTACTTATCTGAACTTATCATGACTTACAAACCGTAACGTATATTAAGATCTCAAGATACCAGTCTGCTTATGATTTCGAAGATTAGTAAAATTACAATGGGAGGTCATGCTTTTAGTTACAGGACCTATAAACTGTGGAACTGTCTGTACTATAAGATATGCCACTTCGGGCTCAGCTTTCAAATCCCGACTGAAGACTCACTACTTCAGTCTAAACATGCTGATTAACTGTACTGTACATACTGCATCTCTGCTGTTAGTCATTAGCCCTAAAACATAAGTTATATGATAGTTATAATTTGTTACTAACCCTCACCTATTCTGTTTCTCTTCTCTGTACTCAAATGTGGCACTTGGTGCCGTTGCCCTATTGCCAAGTTGTTTTGCCTGTCTAAGGTAAAGTCGGGTAGAGGGGTCCTTTCATCAGATTGGCTGACCCAGTGCTGACTCAGCTGTGGAATGGCCAATAGTGGGAGGCAGCTTGATGGCTGAGGTCTCGAGGAGTCTGAACAAATTCAAATCATGTTATGTAATATCATCTACAGTACTGTTGAATTCTTCCCTGTACTTGTAATATTTCTATTGCACTATTATATTGTATTGAGGATTACTTCTGTTCTGTGTATTGTATTGTATTTACCCCCTTTTTTGACACCCACTACACACCCAACCTACCCGGAAAGGTGTCTCTTTTTGAACTGCCTTTCCCAAGGTTTCTTCTTGCCTTCTTAGAGAGTCAAGGCTGGGGGGGGGCTGTCTAAAGCCAGGTCTTGTAAAAACCTATTATGTCACTAATTTGTGTTATTTTGGGCTATACAAAAATAACTTACATTGTATTGTACTGTATTGCACTTTCGAGGAAAGGCTGACAGGAGAGAGCATCAGCACTAGAATGTCAGGTTTAAGCTGAATGGTTGATGAGGGCTCCTTGAACTTTAAAGGCCAGGTGAGTGAGGTATGGTCAGTTTGCAGAGCAAATGGCTTACCATTCAAGCAGACTCAAACTAGAGCAGACAGCAAGCATAACACTTCTAGACCCACAATAACTATATTTCTGGTTTGCATTAATATCAACTGAATTGATCTGACAACTCTATCTCGGCTCCCCCTCAGCCAAGTTGGAACACCACTGACCCAATACCCTGGTTTCTGGCATTAGTGTCAATAGTGAACTCTTTCAAATGATCTGGTACAACAAGCACTGTTGTTGTGATAAGGGCTCCATTTAGTACTTGGTTGTCCAATGAAAGGTGGAACTCTAGGTTGTGTGTTGGTGTAAGTGGGGCAACTATATGGGTAAACAACTGAAGAAAATGCATATAATATGACATAAGCTTGATAAATAGAGGATAAACCCAGTCACAGACAAAGGCTATCTTTGTCATCAGGGTCAGTGGCAAGTGCTGCAGGAACTTGACTTTATGGTTCAGAAGTTGGTAGTTTCCTGGAATAACAGACCAGCATTCACTGTGATGGCAGTGAAAAATCCTGTGTAAAGCTGCTATGCTTTGTAAAAGCTGGGGCCTTGAGTCAAGGCATTATCCAGGTGTACAGTACAGCAGCAAAGTGATATTTCTGCTAGGACCCACTGTGGTATGTCACACTATGGTGACGGCATTTACCTGTGTTTGTATGAGTAACTATTTATAGATTTCCCCTTATGTTTTAAATGTGGTGTGTATCTGATCTGAGAGTTCCACAGGAAACAGCAGGAGAGCTGCACAAGTGAGCGTGTGTCCATGGCAGTGTGAGCGGGAGCGCATGGAGTGCTACGTGAGTCTTCTGTGCTTAGAAGATGCATCCTGGCATTAGGTACTGAGTTTCAAGTGTGAGAATAAAAGGTAGTAGAGCCATTTTAGTAAGATGTAAAGCTCCCGAGACAATAATTACTTACCAGAGTGTAAATGAAGGTGTAGTGTATGTGGCTGTTCATGCACATGTGAGCATGGTCATGAATTTTTTGGCTTCCTCCCAGACTACAACATGTAGAATAACCTATGTGGATGTGCGCTAGGTAATTGGAGGGGACAGGGTCAGGTGTTCGTCAGTATTGGAGGAAGAGATTCCAGGAGTATTGTACATACAAATGGAAAGATGGACATCAGAAATTGTCTTTGTTATCAACATTGGAGTCTGTAGCTAGTAGAGGTTGCACCCTAGTACTCCTGAGCAGCCTGAGTAAAAATAGGAAGGGGTGCACATACTCTTGAATTATTCCCTAGTGCACAAAGAAGTGGAGATAATGTGATGTCACAAATGGGTAGGGAGACAACTTCAGGGTTTGTCGACCCTTAATACCACTCTGTGCCAAGGGTTGTCAACTAATGCCTCATGGCTCATTAAACTTAAAAGTCAAGTAATTTTAACTTCAAGTTCAAATGCACTCATACCCCTCTCTTCCACCTTGCACATCATATAACTGGTGCTGTTGCCATCATTGTGGACATTGTGGTACTGGTAATGACTCACCAGGCTCTGTTTGAAGAATTGGAAGCTCATCAGGTAGCCCCAGTGGCTGCTTATACAGAAAGAACATTCAGCCCCTCACAGGTACTTATACTGCTCTGATCTAAAGACAATGTGGAGCTTTATTTCCTCATCTTTCAGTATACAGCTACCTGACTTAATTGGGAATGTACAGAGTGGGCACACATACTGGCCCTATTCCTAATGGGAGAGGATGGGAGGGCATATTATGACCTCAATGATCACGATACTATGGATTACGATCAGCTCAAGGCTGAAATTCTTGACAGGTCTGGTGCGACTGTGGATTTGTAGGTGAGGCAGTGTCGGCAGTGGCACTTTGACTCCCAAGCATTTGAGCTATGATGGAAGTTCAGAAGCCTGGCGCCAGCATTACTGAGAAGGTGGTAGAGATAGTCACAAGTGACTGTCTCATTAATTCTCTCACCAAGTCTCTCGACAGACAGGATTGCAGACAATCCCAGTGAAACTTGTACACTCTGACTTAGACCGTTGAGTGCCCCAGGGTAGCTATGCAAATTGAAAGGTCAAAACTGCCCTATAATTGCCAACAATACTGGATGGATCATGGCCAACAATCTACGAACTCCCATCATGACAAGCAGCCAACCATCTGGGCCAAGGACAAATTCCCACCACTTGTGCAAGGACATGAGTCACACTGCTTCCATTTGCACCTGCCCAGGCAGGCCAAAGGGCTGTGGTTGGGCCCAAGAAGGAAAGTATTTTGAATTGACTGTTGCTAACCCTCTCTCTCTCTTCCATGTGCAGGGGAGGTAGTAATTAATGGAACAAAGGTGACGACTCTCATTGATTTATTGTAAGATATCTATTATTGCTTGCTGTTATGTGCTCCCACACAGAGGAGTTCCAGTAAGGCCAGTCTAACCTGTATTAATGAGAAGATTTAATGGTACATGTCCACCATGTGTGTGATTTCTTTTGAAGGGGACATCTCCAGTTTTTGAGTTGCTGTAATTCAGAATTCCCTATACCTGGCATATACTATACCTATACTAGGGTAGGACTGATCTAACAGAAACAGAGGTGCTACACATAACCTACTTGAGAAACTAATGGGCCTCACTATGAATAGGGAAAACCCACCCCAAGCTGTCTCCATGTTGTACTCATTCCCTGGGAAAGCATGACAACTCAATATGAGGCTAGTGACAGCAGCCAAGACATTGCGATCTGAAGTTCCACCCCTGGAGGTTACATCCGATTCTCTCTCCTAGCTTCATTTTCAATTCTGGCAGTTGTTGTCATCCTTTAAGAGGGAATAATGAAAAGACGATTCCTTGAATTTTGCTAAGAATGCAGTTGTTATACTAGATGGGCAATGGACTGCATATTGCATGACACAGGGTCCGCATTTTGTGATAAATAATGAGGACACAAATACACTTTGGTTCTCATGGACTAAGCTACCCAATATCATGAGGCTATCACATGGGACCTTGTGGGGGTGTTTGCACATATGGGCATCCCAAACAAAGTCCATGGACCAAGGGACTCCCTTTCCCTCAGTTAAAGGTAGTTTCCAAGTTACTCAAAATAAAGCACCTTAAAATCTCAGTATACCATCCTAAAATTGATGATTTAGTAGAGCGGTTTAATTAGACAATCAAACAAATGTTACATAAAGTAGTAGCCAAGGATGGGAGGAACTAGGATCAGTTCCCCCCACTTCGTGTTATATGCATACCAGGAAGTCCGACAAGCCTTGATGGGTTCTCGCACCTTGAACTACTATAAGTAAGACAATCCCGATATCTACTGAACATCCTACAAGAATGGTGGAAAAATGATTCACTCACTTCCACAAATATTCTTGTGTATATCTTGTGTATATTATATTTGACAAGATTTGATCCCTTGTTAAAAAAAAACATGGAGTGGACGAAAGCAGTACAAGTTTGCCAATACAACCATGGTACAACCCTCTTTGAGTTCAATCCTGGTGATCATGTCATGGTCTTTATCCCCACCTTGCATTTCAAATTGTTAGCTCATTGGCAGTGCCCCAATGAGGTCAAATAGAGAAGAGGTTTGATAGACTATTTGGCGAAACAACCAAATCATCAGCTAGGAGAACATGTTTACCTCATGAATTTGCTAAAGTCATGAAGGAACAGGATCTCAATCCCCAATCCAGTCAGACAAAACCTTTCGTTGTTAATAGAGAACTTTAAATTTTGGTACTAATCAGAAATCCCAGCAGTGATGTGAGCTAGAATCAGCCATCCTGTCTGTCCTGCGATTGGTGAATGAAAACCTTCGGTGGACTTCTATGATTGCTCACAATATCATAATTGAACCCACAGTGATTAAAAGAGTTTAGACTCCCTAATGCAAAATAAGCAAAAGTAGAGCTTGAAATCAAGCTAATTTTAGACCTTAATGTTATTGAGGAAAGTTTTAGTCCCTGGATTAGTCCCGTCTTTCTAGTCCCAAAGCCTGGTGGCAGCTGGCACTTTTGCAATGACTTCCATCAGCTTAATCAAGTCTCCTAATTCGATGCCTATCTGATGCTGCAAGTGGATAAACTCCTTGAGTGCTTCATAAAAGCATGTTATCTGACCACTCTTGACATGAGAAAGGGGTACTATCAAATTCCTTTAACAGAATCTGCTAAGTACAAAAATGTGTTTAGCACCCCTAGTAAACATTGGAAGTACCATTTGAATTTTATGGGGCACCAGTCACCTTCCAGCATTTGGTGCATAAAATGCCATGATCCCACAATTTCTTTTTTTTTTTTTTTACATTTTATTGATCTCTTTTAAAAGCAAGTAACATTTCGTACAAGCCAGTCAAACTTGACAAAACAAAATTAAAGTTTACCCCCACCCATAAGAAAGACAACAAGATCAACAGCTAGAGCAAAACTTAAAGAGTAGAAAGGGGGGGGGATTCTTTTCCTTAATTTAATTGCTTATTCTAAAATGTTATTGATTAGATACTGACAAGTTTTAAAAAGTATTGAACAGATCCTCTAAGTGAGAGTTTGATTTTTTCCAATTTCAAATAGTATATAACATCAGTTGCCTAATGACTTAAAAGTGGTGGGTTAGGATTCTTCCAGTTGAGTAAGATAAGTCTAAGTACTGTGACAGATAGGGGGCGCTATCGCTCCCTTGAACCCCTGTCCACGACTCCAGACACCAAGTAAAAGTCCAAACTTTGACTTTATTAAATCACCACAGTGCACAAAGCACCCTCTCCTCCACTATATTCATAAACCAATAACAAATACACAATAAATCAATCCTCCAACTTCCAGATGCATTGCCACCCTTCCACCCAGCTCAGCTTACCGTCTGGGAGCTCTCATAGTCCTTTTATATATCCTGACCCGGAAGTGTTCCAATCCCCTGTCCATGTGACTCTCAATCACTTCCGGGTCAGGTACAAGTCCTTTTCTTCTCACCCCGGAAGCACGTTGCTCATCCTCTGATGCACTTCCGGGTTATATGGCACAAAGGAATCTTCGGTCCTCCCTGCAGCTCCCTCTTGCAGCCCCTGTGGTATCCAGCAGGGCTGAGGATTAAAACTACAAAGTCCATGACCCCCTGCTGGTCTTCGGGGCACCTCCATACTGCAGGGAGGGCTCCATCTGGCGGCCTGGGGGTATTGGCCGGGATGACAAACCGGCCAGATACCACAGTACCAATAGTGAAGTAAAGGCAATTGCAATTTGTTTGTCTTTCTCCAATTTAAGCACATGTGGGAGTACAGCAAACACAGCTGTTAATGGATTAGGAGAGATTGTGACACCAAGGCTGTCTGAAAGGCATTTAAAGATTTTGGTCAAGAATTATGTTAATTTGGTGCATGCCCAAAATATATGGCCCAATGAGGCTGGAGCTCGATTGTAACATTCACAGGTTGGATCTTGCCCTGGAAACATTTTGGACAATTTTAAATGATACAAATGTACTTGATAAAAGATTTTAAGTTTATTAATTGAATGCTTTGCACATATGGAGCTTGAGTGAATTCTGTGCAAGGCTGCCTTCCACTCCTTTTCTGAAATGTTGAATAAGAGATACTTTCCCACTATACTCTGGGATCTTTGAAAGGAAGGGACTTTAAAATGTTTTTATATGTTACAGAAATTCCTCTAGACTGAGCGATACTTCTTCTGGAGTATCAAACACTCAATCTATCAAACACTCAAAAGTAACAGGCTTGTTTCATAAAATTAAAACACCACCATCTTTTAATGATTGTAAAGGCAGTTTTCTCCTTGGAGTCTGATGCAAGTGCCACCTGCCAGAAGCCACTCCACCAATCCAATGAGGTGAACCAGTCTGAGCCACGAATTGAGTTCAGTTTGTTGTCAACCCTGAGCATTGAATATGAATTGGGTTTTATGACTAAACTTAATTTAGAATTCTAAACAGAATTTCCTGCCTCTGTTCTTTTTTTAACGAGAATTGATGGTACCACTCTCATAATGCTTTCTGCTACTCTGGCATCTGCCATTTCCTTAATCTTCTGCTCAACAAATTGGTGTTTAGAAAGGGGTAGACAGATAGGTAGAGTGGCACGGTGGCGCAGTGGGTACAGCTGCCTCGCAGTTAGGAGACCCGGGTTCGCTTCCCGGGTCCTTCCTGCATGGAGTTTGCATGTTCTCCCTGTGTCTGTGTGGGTTTCCTCCCACACTCCAAAGACATGCAGGTTAGGTGCATTGGCAATTCTAAATTGTCCCGAGTGTGTGCTTGGTGTGTGAGTGCGCCCTGCGGTGGGATGGCGCCCAGCCCGGTTTTTGTTTTCTGCCTTGCACCCTGTTTTGGCTGGGATTGGCTCTAGCAGACCCCCGTGACCCTTTAGTTAGAATATAGTGGGCTGAATAATGGATGGATGGCTGGCTAGACAGAAAGGATTCAGGGGAATGGGAACAGTGTCCCTTATGTTGATGTTGTGTTTTTTTACCTCAGTTCTTAGTTCAGCTGGCCACAAAAACATCCATTAAGTCTTTTGAGTACAAGTACTGACTTTGTAATTCAGATTGACTCACAGATCTGTGTTACTTCAAACCATTACAGCAGTCGAGGTCGCATCCAACAGAGGCCATGCAAGAGTTGTTTCTTGAATTGCTGCCAAGCGCACTTTGATAGAGACAGACATGACAGATAACGCTGGCTACAAACTTCCTACTTTGGCGGATTGGTTTTGTAATTGTCTCCCGCCACTGCAGCTGGTTACACCCTCTCTTGCTACTGACACTGTTAACTATACGGAATTGCGTTTAGTGGTGTACACTGGTTGGCCCTTTTTTATAAAGTGCATTGCACTTCACCAGGAGGCAAGTGTACCATATCCAGAAAAGGTTGGGGGGAGGGGTTGAAGAAATGAAAACTTTAAAAGCATAGCTTATGTAAAATGCGTACAATTATTTAAATAACATTGTTATGTTGAAAGGAAAAAAACTGGTTGAAAACATGTCCGGTTTGCTTTGAGTTTCTATATATTACAATCATTGGTGCACTAAAAATGGAACAGTTTAAATAACACTTTAATAAGAGTGTTGATGCCTTAAGAAGGAGGTGAGTGACAAACCCATCCCAGTCTTGATTTGTTAGGTAAGAGTATTACAACTTTTCTTTAATACAACTATTTACCCGATTTGAATTTTCATGTCAGTTATCCTTTCAAAAGTAATCTGTATTTTTGGTGTCCTGAAAGCTTTGCATTATTTTGCAGTAATGTATCACGGCGCTACCTGTTCAGATTCATACAAATATTATGCTTTTCCGGTGTTTTAAATACCTGTATACAGAGTTTTAAACGTTTGCTATAGGTTTACAACGGTTTAATAACAAAGCACATATATATTCGAAATTGCAAATTTGAGCGGAATGATGTTGAATTTGGTCCTGTGACATCTTGTTTCAGTCTAGGGATCTGTAAAGTTATTTTCTTTTACGTGTGTTTTTTTTGTCTGTTACTCCGTGTAAGTGCATTCAACTTGAAATGAAAGCACCCGCAAAGTCTCTCGGTGCCCACTGGAAAAAGAAGGTTCAGAATGTGGCTCCCAAATGTAGTATTATATGTTGATTAATTCGCTTTCATTATGCATTTTATAACATAATGATAGCATTATTTAAAGACTTAGTTTAAACTTTTTTTTTTTTTTAGGTGTCACCCAACCAACCCTAAACATCTGCGCATTTCTGCGCTTCAAGAACGTCCTTGGTGGTATATTCCTTTCCACCCTCCTTTTTTTCCCGTTGGTAAGCAATGGTTCATTCGATGACGCAAGCGGAGTATAAATTAAGACGTATTTGAATGTACACCTCCCCTAAACCCCGGCTGTTAGTGCTGTGTGTGTGAGTGTGTGCTCCTGAGGTAGCCTCGGCACACATCTTATTTAAAAAAATAAAAAAAAATAAAAAAATTAATAAAAACAATAAAAACACAAAAATATTTCCTTTTTATTTTTTTAATAAAAAAAAATACGGTGAAGCATTTCCATCGACTGGTCAAGAAAGTAAAAAAGGAAAAAATCGCAGAAGAAAAACCCTGGTGACGGAAAGGCCTACCATTTTTGCATTTGATTTTTCATCTTCTCTTTTGATTTTACTCCAGTCGTTCAATTTGAAGACACAACTTGAGAAAGATTTTTAGTTTGACCATCTTATTTTTTCACTACTTTTGTCTATTAAGAAGTTGAGAATTACGACGCTAAAGACGCAGCATTGATCTACACGTTTAATTGGGACTCTTAAACAACTTAACGAATTCCGACGTCGTCGTATTTTTCATTTTTATTTATTTTTTTTGTTTTTGTTTTCGTGAATTACCGAGATGAATCCCAGCGCTCCGAGTTACCCGATGGCTTCCCTCTATGTTGGCGATCTGCACCCGGATGTCACCGAGGCCATGCTGTATGAGAAATTCAGTCCAGCAGGGCCTATCTTGTCGATCAGGGTGTGCAGGGATATGATTACACGTCGTTCTCTCGGTTACGCCTATGTCAACTTCCAGCAACCCGCCGATGGTGAGTATTAACCGGTCGTCTTGCTAGATATTTCCCCAAACATCTTAATTTAAGTGTGCGGGTTGTTGAAATATTCACTTAAACTCGTGATATTTTCAGGGTATGGTACTGAGTAGATATTAATATCCGGTAGCAGTGCTTCACACGAATTGCTTTTTAAAATGAAGCTTTGCCTTTGATTGAATTAAATTATAGACACACAATGTTTGCCTCCTTTAATTTTGGTGGGAAGGTGATTTGTGTGCCATTATGGCGTCGTGATATATAGGCCCTTCAACCACGCTTTAATGACGTTTCAGTGGGGTGGGCTGTATTTTGCGACAACAGTGACATCGGCTTAATTTTTTTCTGATATACGTATAAAAGTTTTAAGAGCAGTGTTAAGTTTGTTTCGAAGTGACTTTCGCGTTTGACTACAATGCATGGACTTTGTTGTAACTTTCTAATTAATTGTAATTCAGTAAAGATGGTGGCCATTGGGCGAAACCTAAATGCACGTGGATTTCGTCTTCCCATAGTTCTAAAGTGCTTGCGCAACTTGTTGCTAATGTGGGCGGGCTTATTCGACAACTAAAACGCAAGGTTTGCCTGCTGCAGGCTTGTTAGCGGTCCTGGTTCTCCCCACCTGGAGAAAACTGCTTAGGGCGGTTGATTTTCCGCCTATTGCAGTCACAGTCGTAGTTTTAGTTGCCCTTTAAATCAACCTTACATTGTCATGTCGTTCTTTTTGTAATTTACGGAGTACTTTTAAACTTAGGGGTTCCTTTAAGTGTAACGTTTTAAGCAGTATTGCAGTGTAAGTGTCTCCTCCCCCCATTTGATTTTTGTTTCATCTGCAAATCTGGATTTTTAAATAACATGGTTGGAAGAAAATTAATTGGCTTCATTTTGTTGGGACATTAAAGAAGTCGGGCAGATGTGCACTTTTCCTGGTTTCTATTATAGGGTGGTAGTTATCGGGCCAGTTGCCGTTGTGTAATGTTACAATAACTTGTCTTGAAATAGAAAAATCTCGTCGTTCTCCAAAAATAGTTTGTTTTCCTCTGATTTTAGTTTATATTTGAAGCAAGATTTACACCTGAATTATGGTAAATGTGTGCAAAGAGTTGCCCTGCCTTGCATTTTCACTTGCTGAAGGTAGTTTTTTTGCGCTTTTGTAAAATTTTGCAACTCTGGCGTTTTTTGGTTTAAGACGGTTTGGTTTTATATATTCATTTGTTACAGAATTCCCGTTTGATCCGTTATGACCCATGTTGTCTCATTTACAATAGCTACCAGATGGAGGAATATTTACATGACAGTGAATTGAAAGCAGCTTTCCTCCATAGTGCAAAAGCTCTATCGCATAGCATTTGCTATGTATTTTGCACATATTAAGTAATTTAAAATTTTTAGTTTTTGCTCAAGGGTAGGGTAATGGGGCCTCATGCATAACTCCGTGCGTAGACTTCACACTAAAACATGGCGTACGGACAAAAGTTGAAATGTACGTACCCACTAAAAAATTCAGGTGCATTAAACCAGTTCGTAAGCCTTCCGCTACGTAAATTCCGATCTGCGTGAAATGTAACAATCGTGCCCCCCGGATTCCTCCCAAAGTTAACGCTTCTTTGAATATGTAAATCAATATAAATTTAAATTTAGCATTATTAAAAAAACAATGGCAAAAGCACGGGGAAATATACGTTAATGCCAAGTGGGGGCAAGGAAGAACGTACTATTTGATGGTTTAAGCAGTTGTATAAACAACAAAAGGAAGTTTATCGAAAGTTCATAGTCGCAGAGTGCCCTAAATAAAGTTGTCAGATATCTAGCTGTGAAAAGGCCAGTCCTAGCCCAACAGTCTGAGTGTCATATGGAAGCTTAGAGTACAGAGGGAAAAAAGGGTTACCGTGGAGTAAAGGCTCATTTTCCAATTTAATCACGTGGTTTATTTTGTCATTAAGGTAGAACATCAGAAACTTAATCTAAAATCTTTTAATTTACTAGTTTCTCAAATCCTATCATATCTAAAGTAGCTCATTAAATTCTCCGTATTGTGCGTCGTTCTTTGTACTCTGTGTGAGTCACTACTAGCTTAAACGATAGAACACAATACATTACATATTACAGCACTCTGAACAATTCAAGTACTAAGATTTATACTTGATATCATTTTCATGATGAAGTAAATCAAAGCATGTATTAAACATGGGGCCATATTGGTGCAATGTTAGTGACAAGCTGTTGCCCCATCCAGAGATTGTTCCTGCCTCCCTCAAGATGCTTTCTTGTGCCTTTTGCAACTCTCGAAGAAATAAATTTATGCCATTCTGTCTCTTTCAAACGTTCCAATTTTTGTCCATCCTCTTCTTTCTCCAAGTAACCAATTGCTACACTATCAGCTCTGTAATAAATGTCAAGCCATCCGTAAGCTTGGAATGCAGATTCTTAAACTTGCAAGGACCATTGAAAAATCTTCGTAGTACATGTTTAATTATTCCATCCATCTCTCCATCCAGGGTTGCGCAGGTCCTAGGAAGCATGCAGTGCAAGGCAGGAACAAGTCACTGAACGGGCACTGTCCATTGTGTACATATGTTTAACAGTATACATTTTTTTAAACAAAGTTAATTTATCTGTATAATGTAATATACTTTTATTGCGTTTCATCTGAAAAGTGATAAGTGCATCAAGAAGATTGTGCCTGGAAATCTAAATCGTCTTAGAAGCCAGTTGTCATCTATTAGTACGTGCTCTCTTCTGTTGAATTAATTTCTTTTGGTTTTTGTATGGTACAGTGAAATTCAGTATACATATCCTCTATAAGCTTATTTTCCTATAAAATGGTAAAATAACAAATATGGATAAAATTCCATTAAAACAACTTTCATTACAACAAAGTGTTTTTATGGTCCCGACTGCTGTAGAAATCTCGTTACTAAGAAGTACATTCAGCAGATACATTCATTACAACAAAGTGCACAAAAGACCTTGAAATGCCTGAATGAGTCATCCACAGAGCAGTCAGTTCTGTGGCCGCCGCTCAGTTGTGCACAATGATCACCAAACAAATTTTTTTCCTTCGAACTTTAATCATACTTTTTTTTTTTCCCTTGTGGTTTTCAGTGATGCGTTTTGCTTATTACACGTAAACATTTGAAAAACATCCATTGGAATTTAACTCGCTGTCACCTTCCTATAGATACGGCATACATGATAAAATGATAACATTTCATATTAGAAAAAAACTAATTTTTTGCAGCTGTTGATTGCGGCAAAGAGAAAAAGGACATTGCCAGTGAATTCAGAATTTCGCCATTGAAACTTTCTTGAAAGACAGAACAAAAAAAGTATAAAAATCTTTGGTTGCAAACGTACATGAACTGCATTTGAAGACGTTGAAAAAGCTGTTTTTATGTGGTTCAGTGATGCTTGTTCAAGAAACATTATTGCGGCACTCATTTAAGAAAGTGTGAGGTTTGTAAACTCTCTTGCGACCTCCCCCAACTAGACAGCAAGCCGAAGAGCGTCCTGAAGTGCAATCTCCGCGTCTGTATGGAGCAACAGCATGCACAAAGATATGCTGCGTCTCTCCGCTAAAGTAAACAGAAAAGATCTCGATGGGTGATGCAGGGATAGGAGCACGTAAATTATAAATGCAGATAACCGGATTACTTAATCACTAACCTGGCCACGACCCTGCCTGACTGCTTTGTCTGTGTATAGCAGAGTGACAGATCACGCTACAATAAATATCTGCCGTTCCTGTTTCAAGCTGAATAAAGCTGGTTTTGCTAAAGTACTGAGACTAAACCTCATGTTTTGGGGTGCAAGACAGGGGCTTATATAGCACGAAAGTTCTTCTCGGCATAACTTGTAGGCAGGAGGAGATTAAAATTAATGCAAAAGAAGCTATTGAAATGATTGCAAACGCCTGGATACAAGTTGAAGAAAGCACTATAGTAACAAATACAGAATCTTATTACAAAAAAATATTTTTTAGGTCCCTGAGTTTTTTAACGGAATTTCACCTGTAATATGATTAATAAAAATGAAAAATACACAATATGAAAGCTACAACCGTAATGCAAGTTTACAGTGAGGTAATTGTACTTTATAATGATGCGCTTGATGGACTGATTGTGTGCGCTTGTATCTCTTGGGATGAAACTTGTTTGTGAACCGCTAGGTTCATGCAGGAAAGACTCTGAAGCCTTTACCAGATGGAAGAATTTCAAATAGACTGTGCACTTGGCTGAGGCAGCGTGTGCTAGAAACCGTACCCCAGCAATTCATTATGCTCTTGACTCAATCTGTGGTAGAGCTTTCCAATCAAGTGCTGTAGAGCTGATTCCACACTACGATACATGGGGTTAAAATACTCCGTGGTACACTAAGAATAACTCAAAAGCAGCTATAGTTTTTTGAATAGTTTGGCCATTCCATGCACCATTATATGGTTACATGTTGCTTACAGTCAGATGCCTTAAACTAAACAGTATGGGGTTAATGTCAGTGTATTTGATAAAGGCCATGTCAGGGATGTGATCCTAAAAAATAAAGGGAAGCCACCCAGGAACAGTAGCACTGCTTTGATGTCAGGTGCAGCCAGTTTGCAAAACTGAGCCGAAAATTTATGTACGGTATGGTTCGAGCTCATGTGCAAATGTGCCTGGCTTTACGTCAAGTTTAGTTTTCATACATCGTGATGTGAGCATGGAATCTGGCATTTTTGTGCGTACACACCATTTATGGATGAGGCCCCTGGTGTTTACCATTTGAGATATCAGTAAGATACTTGCCTTCAATTTTGTATGTTGATGGGGCAAGGTTAGTTGGATGTATTTAGCCTAATCCTACATCCAGACTTCACAAAATTGGCATATTCTTACCTAGATTGCACTTTCACACTTTCAGTCCAACCAAGCTAGCTAGTTCTCCTTTTAATTCTTCTGAAGTAACCAAAGTCAATTTTTTTTTTTATTAAACTACCTAAAGTCCTGCTGCATCACATTACTTGGTTGCTTATTCCTTGTGTCTCTGGCTGTGTAAAGACAAACCTCCTGTTTGTGTTAAATTTACCTTTGTTTCCAGCCGTGTTCCTGTGTTCTTGTTGAATTCATTTTACATTCTGTCCATGCACTTATTCTGTTCATAGTTTCTTTTGTAGCCTGTAGATTAAACATGTATGCAGTAATTCAAATGACTCCTCACCAGTGTGTCATAAAACTTGTGCTCTACACAACATGCTATATAATATAATATTCTGTTATCCTTCTTAATTGCTTCAGAACACTGTCTGGCAGTTGGTAGTTTTGAGCTAATTGCAACTTTTACATCGTTCTCCTAAGGTGTACTTTCGATACTCAGACCTCATTGTATATTCAAACCTAATATTCTTTCTTTAAATTTCATCTGTCACAAATCTGCCGAAGCCTGTATGCTGTCCAAGTCCCTCTGTAAGGATTTCACGAATTCTGCAGACTTGACCAGATTACTTGTATTCCAATCCAAATCATGAGGGTATGTGTGTGTTTTATATATTACAAACACACACTTGGTGATCAAAAGCAGAGAACAATTTATGAACACTTGGCTTTTTCTGAAATATTCATTTTCGTTGCTCAAAATTTAAAAACATTAGCTATGGATATATTGCTGCTGTTGCATATTTTACAAAATCAAGGGACTTCAACAAAAAAAACTTGAGCACAATTGCACCCGCAGGACATAACTAGTTTTTCTTGCTGATCTGGATTGATCTCGGTCTACTTTTTTCAGTTTGTTCCTCAGTTTGGTAACAGTTGTGGGTTTGTTAGCCTTCTCCCCAGACCCCCCACCCCACCGAGATTCTCTATCAGGTTTACATGTAGATCTGTATTTTGGGCTGGCCATTACAGGGTTTAATGTTTTGCATAAAATTATTGTGAACTGATTGTGAGCTGCTTGAAGGGGAGGAAATGGATGTTGCTGAAGGAGGTTCTGAGACATTTGCATTTGCTCAGCCATGTAGCTGAAATAGAGGCTTTCGGAAGTAGAAACTTTGCCACTATCAAACCATGGTACTTCCCCTTCCAAATGTAACTTTTTTTTTTTTGCACACTTTTTGGGTTCAGTCTTTACCCAGTTTTACACAGAGCATAATGTTTCCCATCAGACCCAAGGAAATAACTTGCTTTTTTCACTAAAGTGAACTCTGGACCAGTTCCCTCCTCTGTCCAAGCAACAGCAAAGGTTAGTGTAGCATTTTGATTCTTTCTGCTAATTACAGACTTGGTCACTGCAGAGTGAGCTTTCAGTTAGAATTTTAATTTGAATGGCGAGACACTGTATACTGTGACAGTCTTGGCCTGTTCAGCACTGGATGTAAGTGCAGTTCCAGCTGCAGTGTTAAAATGATTCCCAATTGAGTTTCCACATTATTGAATTAGTGTCATTTTAAGGCTGCAATATACTTGGAACAACCAAGTTCTCTTGCAGTGGTTGAAGTTTTAATGTTAAGTGTCTGATCCCTTCTGGTAGTAACAGGACTTGAACAGCAGTCTTCCTGATACCTGCACAGATACTTGTCATAAGGGCCACCACTTAAAATATGAATAAGCAGTGATTTATTTTTTTTTTTAAATTTAGGAAGTTTGAGTTCTTATTTGTATATATTTAATATCTTACTGATTGTGTGAAATTAGGCATCGTGTAGAATGCCATAATAGGAGATCAAAGTGTGAAAGCCTAGGGAAAGTATATAGCATATTAAAGTAACAGATATTTCATGGTTTGCTTAAAAAGTTGTGCATTCTATAGTTTTCCTAGGCATTATGTACAATACCTGTCTTTCACACATTGCTGGTAATGTATTTCAAATAGCAGTGGCCCTATCAATGACTCCTGTGGAATTCTCTTAACGTCTGGCAAGAAAGGGTTCATTGCACCCCTGTGACTGAGCCAATTCTGCACCCATCTACACACTACACCCTGAACTCCCACTTTTAGTTAGATGCCCACCCTCATGTGGCACATTATCCAATTAATCCAAGTCTAGACTTAGTAGAATTCTTAATTTCCTGATACTGAAGACTAGTTTGAGCTTTGCAGAAGTTTTTCTATGATTAGCAACTGAGGGCTTGTGCATCTTTTGGAATAACAAGACCCAGCTTCCAGCTGGACAACCAGACAGGTGGATAGTTTGAAGGTATAAAATACCATATATTAAATGGTTACACAGGAAAATTCAATGTGAAAAGATTAATTTTATGATACGCAGTGGTGCAGTGGGTAGCATTAGTGTTGTGGTATACAGTATATTGGGATTAAAACTTTACATCTTGCCTTTGAGTTTGTATGTTCACCCAGTGTCAGCTTTTACTCCAGTTTCTATCATCCCACTTCCCTAAAAGGGAAGTCTGGTTTGGTCCTTGGTTGAATATAGTCAGTTGTGGGAGAACATCTTTCAGAGTTGCTGCATGTTAAAAGTTGTTAAACTGAGAAATTGGTTGATATCTTGGTATATGTGAACAAGTGAATTATATCCAAGAATTCTGAAGTTGCATGTGAGGTAGTCACTTTTGGGGTATTTGTGTTAGATTCTACGTCCTTTCTACTTTTTCTGTTCTGTTTGACTAATTGTGATTAGTTACAGTTTATATTAAATGAAGTGTCTGTCAGCTTTAAGATAAGGTCACTGATTAAGCAAGTCTAAGCATACCTATTGTTTATATACAAAGTAATTGCACAATTTTCATGTACACAGCTGGGTACAGCACTTGACTAATGAAGCTAAACAAGTACAATACATAATAAAATTAACTGAAATTCATTTATGAACTGTTTTTGTTGAGCTCTTAAGAGATTGTAATCCTGCCTTAATTAGCTTTTTTTTTTTTTTTGTCTAGCTGAAAGAGCTTTAGACACTATGAACTTTGATGTGATAAAGGGAAAACCAGTTAGAATTATGTGGTCCCAGCGTGATCCCTCCTTGAGAAAGAGTGGAGTTGGTAACATCTTCATCAAGAATCTAGATAAATCGATTGACAACAAGGCTTTATATGATACATTCTCTGCTTTTGGGAATATCCTTTCTTGCAAGGTAAGTGTTAAATATTTTTTTTCGGGTAATATTTAATTACTGGTTTTGAGTTTGCAGTTTTATGTAAACAGACTAAATGGTAAGAGGGCTATGTTTAGGTAAGCTGGAATTCTAGCAGTTGATGATCTGGCCTAAAATGCATGTAACAAACTTGCCGCTTTAACCAATAAATGCATTAATCGTTACTTGTGCACAGAAGACATCCATATCACAATTTTAATGGACAACTGTTATGTTTTATTTCTTTTAGTGTCCAGGTACTTTTATGAGGTGCATTTGTGTATCAGTTTAGTTGTTATACCTTTACTGCCTTTATTCATGTTGTAGCACTCTAAAGGTGTTTTTGAAGGTAATGGATCCCTAACACCATATCATTTGCATATGTAACATGACCATCCCTTGGAGACTTGTTTGCATCTAGCTGAACAGATTATAAAGTTCTGACTTAATGGTGAAGGTATGGGTAGGAATTTATTTTTTTGCATAGATTGGATGTGTTTATCTGCAGTGTCTCTGAAGGCAGTCCAAGTGAATATTGGCGCAACAAATTTGAACAAGCTAATCCAAGTTGATTTGTACCACCAGATAATGAGGCATTACTCCATTACCTCCATTTGTTGTTTTTGGCTTTTTTAAAATTTTGAATAATGTACTGCTGAACTCAGTCAACCAGAGATGATACATGTTTAAAGGGGATCAGGGAGTTTACATTATGCTGTAGGTTTCACCAGGAACCTTGGTAAATTGTGAAGAATATTGAGTCTGATTTTAAAGTTTTCTCTTGTGTAGTTCTAGTGTTGACCTGTTGGTCAAATTAAAAACTACCAGCATCTAAATTGTACTGGGATTTTGTAGGGTACCAGAAGAAAACATTGGGTGGCCATAGCCGTCTAATTGCTTGTGAAGTATTTAAGCTTCAATGCGAGATCTAATAACATTTAAGTAGCCATGACTCTTCCAACATAACTGCAACTTTTTTTTTTTTTGGCTAAAACAATGACTTTTTTTATATTAAAAAAAAAAAAAAGATTAAACATAATAGCATGCAGTGTCTGTAGTGCAATATGGAGCCAAATGCTAATGTACTTGATGGTGCGAATCATCTGAGGCCAGCATTTTTTTGTCAGGTGTTTTTGGTTTTTCTCTTATGTACATAGGGAAATATCATTGCCACATGTTAAACTGAATACAGAAACCTCTGGTCTTTACAGTGTCCAACCTGATTTAAGTGTTTACTGGACTTTTTTTTTTCCCCATATGTAAAGTTACTGATTCACTATTGTACTATATACATTAAATTTGCATAGTACTGGACGGGTATGGCTTCATGCAATCGCCAACCTAATACTAGAGTATTTAGCAGAAAAGTTGGGGAAACTAGTCCACACTTAATAGAATTAATAACTACAATTAAGACTAGTACTTGAAGTTGACTGATCTACAGAGTGTCTTTCTCTTGTGCACTTGTACTGTTGTATTGTGCTGCGTGTTTCATCATATCCAAGAGTAGTGTGTAGCGGAACTGCAGTGAAGTTGCAAGGAAATCAAAACTGAAACTGGTGCAAAGTGTGATTTGTTTTGTTTAGTATGAAGATTTTGGATATATTGTAGAAGCCCTGCCAGTTTCCATAGAAGAAGTTATAGCACCATGACACAGTGGCGGTTTGCTGTATGGACAATTAAGCAGACTACAGCATGATACCTCTTGACACATTTTCAGTCTCCTAAAACTGTTGCAGCTTCACCCAACATTTTGCTTACTAAGAGCACTGCAATTCATGTAGTTAAATCTGTGCTCCACGTGTAAGATTTTTTTTTTTTACATAGCTTGTACATCTGGTGGCAAAGGCTGATAAGGTGAATTAGCACGATAAGATTTTTTTTTTTTTTTTGATTAACCATTTGTACTAATTCTTATCAGAACTTGCATTGATGGTGGTTTCAGTGAACAGATATCCTAAAACGTCAGCATAGGTTAAATTTTCCAAACAAAGGTAGAATTACAAGAAATAAAGTCTTAAATCATTTATCGCATATCCAAAGAAAGAAGTTTGCTTCATTGATTAGGCCAAGTGCATCAAGTCACTTTGTGAGCATGCACAGATCTAATAGATTTTTATTTTTATTGCAAATCTTTCTGAACTGTAATGTGTTCAAAGATTAGACAACTAAAACCTCAAAGTCATCAAAAATTGACTCTTAAGTGTTCCCCATCTAGTACTGTAAATCAGATGGTCAGTTATCCTGTGAAGCCTGACAAACAAACATTGAGTAAATGTGCAAGTATGCATGTGATAACCACTTACTATCTCGGGGACATATTGGAGCCAAAGAACAGAGGCAGGGTCATGGAAATTGTGTACCTTGTCAAACAACGATCAAGTGCACAAAGAGCTTATGATTTCATACTTAAGTTTGTTGAAGATGTTGCAGCATGTGCTGAATCCAGTATTCAGCTTGGGAAAATCTAGGAATTCCATCCTATTTAAATGTTGAAGGGCACTTTTCCAAATTTGGCAGAACTAGCTATGCAATGTTTGTAAGCTCAGTTGACCAGAACAGAGTTTCAGTAAGTGTAACATGGTAATTGCTGAAAATGGTTAGCATTAGGGGTGCGCCTGTGGTAAATGTCAAAACTTCATCCATGAAGACTCCTATAAGTAGAAAAGTGAACACAGGAAGTGTTTCCTTACCACTAGAATCTGTGAGAAACGTTTATTCCAGTTTACTTTTGTTGGCATAATCATGCCTCAATTGTGGAAGGTGTTTTTCTTTTAAATCCTAATTCTTTGCTGGTTCAAAGCCTCCACCTTACCATGATTGTGAAGAAAAACTTTTGACTTAAAAAATGCTTTACATATCCTTCATACTACATTTGTCTGTGTTTCCATACTTTGCCTATGTTGAGAAGCCAATAGAGGGGGTGGGTGTTCTTGAATTCTTTGCCCAGTCATGTTGCTTTTGTACCATTGTGTTGATAGAGGTAGCTTTTATTTTTGATGACTGCAGGACCTGTTACCTGCTGGGAAACTTGCAAAGCTTAGTTCTATAAATAGAACCTGCACTGTGTCTTGGGTTCACGCAAGGCCCCTTGCAAATTTGTCCAATCCAGCAGCTTGTTTTTTATATAATGTTACCCAAGATTAAACTTTAGCATGGGCAGGTTTACTAGGGAATGAAGTATTGTGGTCTAGATACCTATCCTATAAATTGCTCAATTTTAAACTTGTGGTCCATGGCCTAACACTACTATCCAATTTTTGATGCACAATCAACTTTGGCAGAATTATGTTCTGTGTTATATTTAAGTGAGTCTGTTTTGCCAGTAGTTTCTAGTGATAATTTAAATGAGAATTGAAACCTACCAAAAAAGCTCATCTTTGTGGAAATGCCACCAAATTGCTTTCAAGCTGGAAGGGATATATTGGCCCTGAATAAAAAATGCAGTGATTTTTAGGAAAGAAGTTTCCTACAGAGCCAAATTGTCCAGTCCTACATAAAAATGTAAACGGTACCTAATAAAATGTAAAGTGTCAATAAACTTGTGTTCATTGATTAAATTAGATATTTAGATGAGTAGTTACTAAGTAAAGATGTTAAACCTTTTTTAAAGCTAACAGTCCTTAGTTTAGTGCTCTTGTTTTGATTAGTTGTCTTGCTGTTAGCCAAAGTGTTTATGGGTTTTGTGTTCTAATGCATTTCTAGACAAGAGTGTTCTAATTACCCAAATTAGGGGGTGTGGGTTTCCACTACTAACATTCTTTCATGTTTATACTGTGCTAGATTTAGAGCTTCATGGGTGCAATCAAATAGTTTTACTAACTTGATATACATCAACATTTCTTGGTGAACTACCTCTTTAATTATTTGTAATATTGTCCAAAAGACTCACTACCATTAAAAATGATCAATATACAATATCTTAAAGCAACATGCCAAAATACCAGATTGGTGCCATCATTCTAAAGTGTTGCAACTGCAATTTCTAACCTGATGTTTCTCTAAACACTTAGGTGGTATGTGATGAAAATGGATCAAAGGGATATGGATTTGTGCATTTTGAAACACAGGAAGCAGCTGAAAGAGCAATTGAGAAGATGAATGGGATGCTTCTTAATGACCGTAAAGTGTAAGTCGTCTTGTTAGTTGTGGAGCTAGTGCAGCCTTGTCAAATTCAGTACAATTTTCCACAGACTGTACTGGCCAAAATGGCTGCTACATTATGTTTGTAGCACACAGTCTCCATATGCTAAAGTGCAAAATGGGGATAAAGTGGTGCCACTAACAGTTTTTTTTTTTTTTTCTTGAAACAGTGTACAGTTTGCATAATTACAAAAAATTAATACAGATCATTGTCTAGGATCAGACCCTTGGTTTGACAGGCTTATTTGACTGTTGGGACTGTGTCCTAACCCTTTGCTTGGCTATTCTTTAATTTCTAGATTAATTGGTAGATGTTTAGCTGCTGCAAAACATTTTCATTATAGAAACAATCAAATGTACTTGTGCATCTCTTACCCACTGACTGATGATGGCAGCATGTGGCGTTTGTTTCATACAGAATAGTGAGTGGCCATGGAAACAGTGTAACATTAATACTTACTTAGCCCAACCAGATTGAACCTGTGTTGCAGCAATATATAAGTGAAAAATATTCTTTACTATTTTAGTTTTAAAATTTTAATTTAGCAGTGAGTGAGTGAGTGTTCAGTTGTGATTTATGCCTTTTGGGTTTTTTTTTCTTTCAGGTTTGTAGGACGTTTTAAGTCTCGCAAAGAGCGTGAAGCAGAGCTTGGAGCTAGAGCAAAAGAGTTTACAAATGTTTATATTAAAAACTTTGGGGAAGACATGGATGATGAGAAATTAAAAGAGATATTTGGCAAATATGGTACATTTTTGTGTATGTTCTAGGTATTTTGTAGGTTGGTTTTCAGAATTTGACTGAACTATACACATTTCTCCCCCTCAATTAGGTCCTGCCCTGAGTATTCGCGTGATGACTGATGATGGTGGAAAATCTAAAGGTTTTGGTTTTGTCAGCTTCGAGAGGCATGAAGATGCCCAAAAGGTGATAACTTATTTGACCGCAGTAAATCTTTTAGTGGGTCTTTTGCTTCAAATACCTAATGTTTTCAAAACAAATTAACTTGATAAGGTGAAAAGCTCACTCATTTATGACTTTGGGTAATACCACATTTACATGTTGAAAATAAAGTACTTTATATAACTTGGAATGTGGAAGATCATGAAACGGTCAATTTCATCACAGTGGGGTGATTGCATTTCGCTAATGTTAAAAAGTAAGCAGTATGTACCTTAGATTCGAAAATGCACATTTGTTTTGTAAACAGATACTGTAGTTCTTTGCAATAAATCACTATAGAATGTTTTGCTGGTCAGAGTACTATACTAGGCTGCTATAAATTTAAAAATTACTGTGAGGGCATTGTTCAGCACATCTTTGTAGTTTGAGAAGGCATTGATAATAGTGGTTCGTAGTTTAACTACACTGTCTGGAAAAAGCCAAAATTAACTGTTACATGTTGAAACCAGGCTGATTGCCTCCTTCCATCATAACCATTTTGGGAACCAATAAGTCAAACTTGTACGTGTCCAAATTGGACCAGAGAAAATGGGACTTGCCACAGTAGAAGTCTTTGTTAAACGATTGTTCATCATGCTGGGCACACGGTGGTAAAACTTTAGTGAAGTCCTCTGAATGCTGAAGAGCCTTAATTTTTTTTCCCCCGTTTTATAGGCAGTTGATGAAATGAATGGCAAAGAGATCAATGGAAAACAGATCTATGTTGGCCGTGCACAGAAGAAAGTAGAACGCCAGACAGAACTAAAACGTAAATTTGAGCAAATGAAACAAGATAGAATGACTCGATATCAAGTAAGTTAGATGAATATCTTATATATGCACACATGCATTCTGTTTATTAATATTCAGTTTATGTTGTATGTAGGGAGTTAATTTATATGTGAAAAATCTGGATGACGGGATTGATGATGAGAGGTTACGTAAAGAATTTTCACCCTTTGGCACCATCACCAGTGCAAAAGTATGTATTTCTGGTTATCCTGCTTTTATTTTCAAATTTAAATATTTTGGCTGTTTTTAGGTTTTTCAAACAAAAATGTAATGTCTTTTAGGTAATGATGGAAGGTGGACGCAGCAAGGGTTTTGGCTTTGTTTGTTTTTCTTCACCTGAAGAAGCCACCAAAGCTGTGACTGAAATGAATGGTAGAATTGTGGCTACCAAACCTTTGTATGTTGCTTTGGCCCAACGTAAAGAGGAGCGCCAGGCCCATCTAACCAATCAGTACATGCAACGAATGGCAAGTGTCAGAGCTGTGCCCAATCCTGTCATCAACCCATACCAACCAGCACCACCTTCAGGTTACTTCATGGCAGCTATTCCTCAGGTAAATTCTATTGAGTTTTCATATTTGCATATGCTTCTAAATGCAGAATAAAGTAAAAGTTGTATATATTGAAATTTTTAGACCTTTTTTTTTCCCCCTGTATTTGCATTTAGCCTTTAGAAAGTTTCATGGAGTGTATCTGCTTAAAAGTTGTTTGCAACCTCCAAATAAGCCATTTATTTCTATAAGCTAAAGAGTTCTAGTCACTATCAGAGTGAGATCTGTGCATATTTCTCCTCTGCCATCGTGTGTTTATTTCTGGGACCCTGGCTGAGGTTACATTGGTTTAATCAATTGAATGTGGTTAGTGAAATACTGAAGTATAGGCTTACATGTCACATTTTTGGTGTAAACTTGGGTGTGGGTGTTTTCTGGGATGAGAATGTCCTATGGTTTTGTGCTGGATAAGGGGTAGAGGCATTATAAACAGCATTACCTTCATGCTAAATTATTGGGACTTAACGATTTTATCTGATTTTTCTTTATTTTGGTGTAGTTTACTAAGTGGTAAGTGCATACTTATTATGCTAAATGATTTTTAAAAATTGTCCCCTCCAGGCTCAGAATCGTGCTGCATACTATCCAACCAGTCAAATTGCTCCTTTAAGACCTAGCCCTCGTTGGACAACACAGGGAGTGAGGCCTCAGCGTGAGTATTTTTCTAGTATTTCAGCCTCCTTAGATTTAACATTAGTGTTCCTGTTCTTGGTGGTTTTTTATACAGTATATATGTTCAAAACTGTTTGCTTAATTTAGATTTCCAGAACATACCAAGCACACTCCGCCCATCTGCTCCAAGACCTCCTGCATTTGGTCCAATCAGAACAAATCCGTCCCAGGTGCCACGGGTCATGTCCACTCAGCGAGTTGGTATGTGAATTTGTCTTTCAGAGGTTTTATTACTCTTTCTCTAAGAGTTAAAATTAAGTCATGCAACCCCAAAAAGTGAAACAAATCTGCATTTAAACCACTTAACTGTCTTGTTTAAAAGTATGTCTTAGTCCAGATTTTAATGTATTCTAGTACACATAGCAACATTCATCACAGAACTGCACCTCTTGGTTTAAGGCTGGTTTGGTTTGACTGCTAAAGATGCAGAAAATTTAAGACTGTTCTTGCAGTTCTGAATAATGTGGACTTGGCAGTTTGCTGCACCAGCAGCCCTTGGGTTATGAATGCCTACAGGAACAGAATTAATGTTTCTTTGCTGCCATTGTTTGTAAACCAAGCTTGTATGCGAGTTGGAACTTGCTATATATTTAATTATTAACAAGTTTTAATCTTTAAGTGAAGCAATATTACTATGCTTTGAATTTGTGTTGTGATTTTTATTTTTTTTTTTAACTATTAAACAATGTACATACCCGTAGTTCAAGTACAAGATTAATATATTCTACATATTTCGATAATGACACAGTAACTCGGTTGGAATAGGCATAAGGATTGCATGAAAACTCACTTCTGATCCCTCGGCACAAATTCACACACTGTTAATCAAAACTTGGATGTCTGTTTGTTAAGGGACAGTTTAAGTTGTTAAAGAGGTGTATTATGACCTACCATTGTGTAGCTGTTGTCTCCCTTCCAGATCTTGTGCTTTAAAATCAATATCAATGAAAATTTCTTTGTAGAAGTTAATTCTAGTAAAATGTGATCCCACCTTAAAGTATATTTTGTCATTGTTTTAATATTTATCCTCTTATGCTCCTTGGCTGTAAAGTTCACCATATCAAATTACTTTTAACTGATCCATTGTCTGTTATCTACTTTGATAGTGTGTAGTCCCCCTGAACACTGTTTTCTTAATCTTGTTGGAGTAGACACCAGCTGCTATATCTCTGCACTGCATTAAGCTTGTTTTAGAAGTTGGTAAATGATACAATAACTCTGATTGTAACATTACAGTTTAAATAGTCTTAAGCACCAATTTAAATTGGTCTCTTTCAAAATCATCACTTTTTTAAAAAATCTTGCTCATTTTTCTCAAAACAGCTGCACAGACGATGGGCCCCCGCCCTGCCACGGCAGCAGCAACTGCAGCTGCTCCTGGGGTCCGTGGAGTACCACAGTACAAGTATGCTGCCGGAGTGCGCAATCCACAACAGCACTTGGGTGCTCAGCCCCAAGTTACCATGCAGCAGGTAGGCCTGAATCTTTTTTGCAGTTTGAATCGAAAGAAGTGTTAAGTTCTTTCCACTAGCATTCCGATTTGTTTGATCATTTCATTTAAGCTTTTATTTGTAAACACCTGGAGCATGGGAATTTTAAGAATGCTTTAAGGCTCTGTTCCATGAATATTGTCAAGCAACCAGAGTGGGAGAGGGAATAGAAATTCACTTTTTTTAGTAGTTTATTTCTTATATAAGATGGCTACAGAATACTGACCCAGCAGAGTCTGAGCAACACAAGGTTAAGGCCAAGGAGGTTAATCGATCTTGAACTTGATGGATCTTTACCGTGGTGACTACACCCACACCTTCACATAATGACTATGCCGGTACCTTTTTGTTATCTGGAGATTTTGGCTGTGCTGAATGGATGGTTAAGCTGCATACTTGTTGACACTTGTTTATAAAGCACCACTGACTATTTGTCCCATGAAACAAAATCACTGAAGATGTTCTGCTCAATGATTTCTTGATCCAATCAGTTTACTAGAATTCAAGCTGATAAAGCACCTTTCAAATACTCTGAGATAAGGGATTTTAAATTGCTTAGAAGTGTTTAGGGGCCATTTGTTACTTTTTTTTTTGTAAGCTCATTATTTGCAAATTTGATAAATATTGCACTGTTCCATTAAATGAAATTAGGAAATGTTTCTTGTATTGTTACATCAGGCCATTTATGCTATATTGCACCAAAGATTAATTTGATTAAATGAGAGGGTAATTTTTAATTTCAAAATATTAAGTTTGAATGTCATTTTATTAAGGCTTGAAGTGTGTGCTCACATTGTGGAATATTACAACGCATTCAGTTGGGGTTGAACAATTATGCCCTGTTTTTAGAATTAGGGATTGTGTTTTCATTATGCTAAAATGCTGGTGATGAGTCAAGAGCAGCTTTGATGCACTTTCATTCATGGCAGAAAGTATGGGGGGGGGAAAAAGACATTTTACAGTGAGAATGCATTTGTGGTGTTTATGGAACTGTGTCCTTGTCTTCTGTTTCGTGAAGTTTGCCATGACAAAGATGGAGCACCAGCATAGGCAGGTATTGGTGTTTTTACAGTTTGCAGAGTTCGGAACTGATCTGTTTGACTGAGAAAAGTTGGCTAATTACACATCTAGTCATTGTTTCCTGGATGCGTAGTAGAGCCATTGCCATACATGAAATGTCTGAGAGGACCATTGTGGGCCGCTTGCTACTGCCACAAATGCTTGCAAAGAAAAACATTATATAGTCTATATAACCATTTCATTTCCATGCAAAGTATCATGCAGTTGACCTCAACTAGGTAGTTCTTTGAACTCTTTATCATAGTTCTGGCAGGCCATTAAGAACATGAATTGTTTTAAAATTTCACTAAAACGGAAAAAACCTATATGGTTTTCATATACTGTTTGTATCTTCAGCCTGCTGTACATGTGCAAGGACAGGAACCTCTGACTGCCTCAATGTTGGCTGCAGCTCCTCCACAGGAACAGAAGCAAATGCTGGGTAAGGGTTTTCAGCATGTTTGAAGAAGCTTGATAGTGCATTGATCATAAACTGTATTGACATAACATGCATTTGTTTTAAAATGCATGCTCTTTCACTTATTTAAAAAAAAATGTATATGAGAGTACTTCAGGTGGTGCTCTGGCAGTTAAAGGTTTTTCTCATTCTGTATAACAATTAAAATGGCTTCATCCTTTACTGTAATTTTAAGTACATTAACAGTTGCAGATTGTACGAACATGTGACTTTTTCTTGTTTTAGGTGAGCGTTTGTTCCCTTTGATCCAAGCTATGCATCCCACTCTGGCTGGCAAGATAACTGGAATGCTTCTGGAGATAGACAACTCAGAATTACTCCACATGCTTGAATCACCAGAGTCTCTGCGTTCTAAGGTATGCTAACGTAACAGAATAGCCAGAGTAAGCACTATAATACTTGTGCATTTTTGTGTATATTGTCCTGTATGAATGCAAAGATGCATCTTGCTTCAGAATTATTGAAAAGCTCCATTTGCCAATTGTTAAATCTTGTTTCAGGTTGATGAAGCTGTAGCTGTGCTTCAAGCTCATCAAGCAAAGGAGGCTGCTCAGAAAGCTGTGACCAATTCAGCTGGTGTTCAAAGTGTCTAAGTCAAGGTAATGTGGGAGCCTTTCCTGGGAGACTGTAGTTACCCTGCCACAGTCCTCTTGTATAGAGTGCATTCTCTAGTTTTCTATGTGATTTACGTTTTCATACTTGTGCGCATTGCATGTATCTGTACCAAAAATTTCACCTCCTGCTGCTCAAGAACTATCTTGTAAATCGCTATCCGGCTCAATATGTATATTTTTGCTTATCTTTGTTTGTGGTGTCCAATCCAGTAGATGTTAGTGATGTTCCTGTTAAGACTTTCTGCTGAAAAATAACTTTACTGTCTCATATAAAATGGTGTGTCCTCTTTAACTGAAGTTGGTATCTTCAACACTTAAATCAGATATGTGAACTTAATACAGATTCAAAACGGTGCATTGGTAAAGAACTGGATAAAGGCAAAGCCTTATTGTAAGCTGTGCAACTCAGATGTTAATTGTAACACAACAAATTTGTGAAATCATTTTATCTCAATTTCACCCATAAATTTAATCTCGGTTGACATCCAAACAAGTAGAGCCTTAAACAGTCTGCACTGGTGACAGAGGGTAGTTCGAGGCTTCTTTATAATTCACCTTGTGCCCAAAAAATATTCTATAGCAGTTTGTCAAGTTTGAGACCCTACACCTTTTTTGAAAAATGGGGCTTTCGACTAAGGATACAGGTTTTTGAACTGCATTATGCTATACCAACCATAAAGCAATTGAGTGAAGTTGCTGTACCAAGGCTTTATTAAGATTTTGAACAAAGCATCATCAGATCTCTCAAGCCAGTGGGCACGGTAGTCCTAACTTGCAAAAGATGATCATCTAGGGCAGCAGGTTCCTATGTGACAATCGTACATTAAAAACTGGGCACCTGTGTCAGATGTGTTGCAGACAAGTGTTTTGCATGCTGGTCACAGATGTGTTGCAGACAAGTGTTTTGCATGCTGGTCACACCAGGAACAGCCTTGCTACCTATTTATAGAGCTGCTGAGGTGACTCACTTGTGTTCTAAGAACCTTTTCTAGCAGTTCAAATGCGATGTTCCATTGTGTGACCGCATCAATCAGAAGTTTGTGTTTCCAATTCCAATTAACATTGCTCCTCTAAGCATGCAAGCTTTTTCCACTGCAACAGTACAGCTACAATGTGCTCACTCGGTCAAGTGGGTAATTGTTGGAATTTTCAGAGCACCATGAGATGCAAAAGTGATATGTGCAGAAAAGCCTACAAAAATATTTGTAATGCCGCACCCCCTTAAATTGCCTCACACCTCTTTCACCAGTGTCTGTCTGTTATGCAAATGTGTCAATTGATGTGCATGGAAATTTAAGGTGGCCTGGTATTATTTTCGTAGGTTTCAGGGATTCTGTGGTTAATAGAGGCAATATAAGTCACAATGGCCTTTTTTTTTTTTTTTTCCCCTTTAAATGTTCCATTCATTCCATTCTGCTGTCAAGCATCCGCTGTAAATCCTGGTTTTAAAATGCTGCCTTTTATTGTCTGAGGACTGTGAGGACACATTTTCGAGACTAACGTGGCTGCCAAAAGAACTGAAGAGGTGTAATGTACAGATTCATAAAAGGACAGGAGTCTTCCAGCTGTGTAATCTTGAATGAGTTGAAATTAAATTTCTCATGTGGTAATGAATTTGGTTAACAGATGTGTGCTGAAGGGTTTCTACATGGAGAGACATAACACATGGATAGGTTATTGAATAGTGTTCATTATTCAAGAAGCAATATTTGATTATAATTGCGAGGTGATGTAGACCTTTTAAAAAGCAGATACCATTGCATTGTATTAAAACAAGGAGTTCCCCTATCTCCCAGAAAGGGTGGACAAATAACATGGGTGATTCATTTTTTTATTTTATTTTAAAGAGCAATGGTATTGTTTCATATCTTCCAAATACCAATGTTTAATTGTTCAATACAAATAAAGAATTTCTTAATGTAGATACCCTTCAAATAAGTGTTACTGGAATTTGTCACATTAATGTTCTCTATGCATTTTGAAGTGTGAGGGGTGTTCAATTTATCTACCTAAGTATGAAAGAGCATGTTGTGACATGTCTCAAGGTTACTTATGCACATAAGAAAATTCTAGATTTGTTGCAACGTTCAGTGATGATTTCTCGCAAAACAAGGGGGAAATGCTGAAGGAGACCCATGACTGCAGTTTATGGCGAGTCTTCCCCATAATCCTTCATTCAGTTGCCCTTTGTAAAGCTTAGCATCTTTAGTTTTGCCACCTCCACTTCTGTCTCTATAGCACTGACCAAAAAAATCTCCAATCCATATAAAAAGCAGGTGTCACTGCTGTCCTGTAGACCTTCCCTTTTACTCTTGGCTGATCTACCCATTTCACACTGCATGTATTTTTTTTTTTTCTTAAATCCTTTCTTCCTCAATCCCATCTACTGTTGATCCCAAGTAGTTAAACTCATCCACCTTTGTCCTGCATCATCACCATTCAACTGACCTCCCTCTTTTACACACATGTAATGTATTCTGTCTTGTTTCTACTGACCTCCTTTCCTCTCTAGTGCCGGGTCTCCTCAACCTTAGCCTGCTCCCTACTCTTCACTACAGATCACAATGTTATTAGCATACATAGTCTACAGGGACTCCTGTCTAATCTCCTCTGTCAACATAAACTGCTCGGAGCTGATCCTTGATGTAGTCCCACCTCCACGTTGAATGCATCTGTCTCCTTCTGCAGACCTCTCCACTGTCACACTTCCCTCATACATATCCTGTACAACTCCTCCTTATCTCTGCCACTCCCGACTTCCTCATTCAATACTACAATTCCTCTCGAGGCACCATGTCTTATGCTTTCTCCAGCTCCACAAAGATACAATACAACTCCTGGCCTTCTCTATACTTCAACACCCTTGGAGCAAATATCGTGTCTGTGGTGTGTTTTAAGGCGTCATGCTGCTCACTCATCGCCTCTTAACCTAGCTTCCACTACTTTTTTTCATAACTTTATGCTGTGGCTCATGAATTTTATCATCCTGTAGTTACTATAGCTCTGCACATCACCGTTATTCTTAAAATTCGGTACCAGCACACTTCTCCACTCCTCCGGCATCCTCTCACTTTACAAGATTCCATTAAACCATCTAGTTAAAAACTCTACTGCCAAAAACTCGAATGCCTCTATACTTTCACAGGTATGTCATCTGGGCCAGCAGCCTTTCCTTTCTTCATGTTGTTCTTGGCTGTCCTGGTTAACTTCTTTGTGCTTGAATATCCTAAAGAATTTATTGGGTTGCATTCGCCCGACCCTCGACTTTAACAAGGGCCCAGTCCCTGAACTAGCCACACAGCTCCACAGCATGATGGAACCTCCACCACATTTGACAATGGGTAACGAGTGTTTTTCTTGGAATGTGGTGTTCTTCCGCCATGCAAAGCGCATTTTATGACCAAATGTAATTTTTGTCTTGTCAGTCCATAGCACTTTGTTCAAAAATGAATCTGGCTTGGTAAATGAGCATTTGCATACAACAAGCGACTGTTTGTGGCGTGAGTGCAGAAAGGGCTTTCTCATCACCCTGCCGTACAGAGATTATTAATCCCAAGGCTAAATTCAGATGTTTTGTGCCAATTGCGCTGAATTGTAGAACGATGTACAGATGCACCATCTGCAGCAAGATGTTCTTGCAGGTCTTTGGAGGTGATCTGTGGGTTGTCTAACATTCTCACAATCCTGTGCATATACTGCTCCTGTATTTTTCTTGGCCTGCCAGACCTGGGTTTAACAGGAACTGTGCCTGTGGCCTTCCATTTCCTGATTACATTCCTTACAGTTGAAACTGACAGTTTAAACCTCTTGAGAGCTTTTTGTAGCCTTCCCCTAAACAATGATACTGAATCTGTTTTCAGATCTTTTGAGAGTTGCTTTGAGGATCCTATGCTGTCACTCTTCAGAGGAGAGTCAAAGGGAAGCACAACTTGCAATTGACCACCTTAAAATACCTTTTCTCACGATTGGACACATCCGTTTGAAGTTCAAGACTTAATGAGCTAATCCAACCAATTTGGTGTTGCAAGTAATCAGTATTGAGCAGTTACATGCACTCAAATCAGCAAAATTACAAGAGTACCCTAATATTTGCACAGCCAGTTTTTCACATTTGATTTTATTTCATACAACTAAATACTGCTTCACTAAAAATCCTGGTTCGGGAAAACACTCCAGTACTCTGATGTTCCTAGAAAATGAAAGACATACCACTGCTTTTTTCTTTGTTGAAAGTAAATTATTGTGTATATGTATATAAACTTTTTAAAAACAACACTTGTATTAAGTTCAGATGTGCTCTAAAAAGTAAAGTCTCATTCATCAATCAACATTCAAAAAACACTTCCTAAAATCTTAGCAAAAGCACCCATGCTTTTATTTTACGATTGATGTACGAGAGACTTAAGTTCACTAAAAAGAGTGGTTTTTAAAGTGTTTTTTTTTTTTTTTATATACGTCCCCATTCCACCACCAGGTTTCCTTTTTTTCTCTTTCCTCTGTCCAGGTATCATGCCAAGCACCCTTCTTGCAGTCACCCTTACTACTTATACTGTAGATGCCCAGTTGTCTGGTAACTCTTCACTCAGTGTCTGTCTTACCTACTACCTGAACTCAGCCTTGCAGCCTTCGTATTTCAGCTTCCACTGTCATGTTAATGTGGATTCCAGCAGCTGAGCCATCCACCCTACAGTCCTGAACCGGCTCCTTCAGAATATTTCCTGTTTTGAAGAAATCGGTAAAATTTGAAGAAATACAGTGGTTTACAAGAAATGGAGATATCAAGGCAGCTGTAATACCTTGGTTCGAAGGTCAAACAAGTCAAAAGTGGATGAAGTGTATGGTGCTATCAGGACTATTGGAAAAAAAAAAAAAATTATATATAATTTTTTATTTTTTTTAACTTTCCTACAGAGGTAGATTATTGAATGCCCCTCATAATTTCTAAAGAAGCCACCATTTCAAGTATACTGCCTGGTCAAAAAAAGTCTATTACATTGGACCCGCCATTAGCTTTGATTATGGCAAACATCCACCGTTTTTCAATAAGCTTATACAATGACACATTTATTTCCATTCAGTGTTTTTTCACTAAGATTTTATATTGATAATTGGAGATTTGGACTAGTGCAATCTAAAGATTGTCATTTGAGTAAGGTCTAAACTCTGGTTAGCCAATCCATGTGTGAAAATGTCTTGTGCTCCTTGAACCACTCTTTCACAATTTTGAGCCTGTTGAATCTTGGAAATATGCCTGTGCCATCCGGGAAGGGAAAAAAAATCTATTGAAGGAAAAACCTGGACATGTGGGCCCCATTGCAAAGAGACTTGCACACAGTAAATCTGGGAAGTATTGGTAAATATATTGTCCCAAAGATTTGCCACAGTTACATTTGGGTGGAAAGCTTTTGCATTGGCATCTTGTGACAGTTCTGTATTACCACAGTATTGATTCTCTAAAATTTAAATGTTAGCCCAGTGGTTCTCAAACTGTGGGGCGAGCCTCTCTAGGGGAGCGCAAAGTAACAAAGGGGGGCACGAAGATGTGAAAAAAGAGAACAAGAATCCAAAATATGAAAAATCTATTGAAACCAAAACAAATTAACTTAAAACTACCTTCTGATACTAGAAAAATAGATAAATGTCAAAAGTAGGCATAGTAAAATATGCATCTATGATATATATCCTTAAAGAACAAATTGGTATTGTTGGGCTCCTTTATATAAAAAAAAAAAACGTTAGGGGGGTATGATTGAAACTTATGAAAACTTGGGTCGCAAATACTTAAAGGTTGAGAAACGTTGTTAGCCCATTCTGTTCAGTTTAATCTGTAAAATTTTAGGATAAAATAACAGTTGAGTACATCAGAGGAACTAAACCTAGAGTAATGAATTGGGTGAAGTGCTAATTAAAACTTTGTAGACAAATGATGGTACATGAACTCTGGAGAATGATAAGCTCAAATCTTATAGGTATGAAGCTGTAACCAGTGAAAATAACTTGCAGTTCCAAAATAACTAGCAAGATGTGGTTTCCTTTCTATAAAAGTGCAACATAGTGTATAATATTTTCTAACAGCCATTAATATCTTATTCGTATGTTCACCTATATACAGTTGTGGCTTAAGTTGAAATTGTGTTCAGAATATTCTAGCTATGAAGATATATAACTATAGTCTTGCGTGTGTTTGCCATAATAGCATTGTTTTAGACTTGATTTTTTTTTTTTTCTTTTCACAGAGCTGAGGGAAGTTCAACAGACCAACTTGCTTCACTGAAGAAAAAAAAATTAAACATTGAAAAATGCTAAAATACTCAAAACATTGCAAAAAATAAAATTTATAAAAAGGAAAGGAACAAATCAATGCCGGGTCTAGAAAAGTTCATTCTAGTCCTAGATTAATGTTTTAAAAAAAAAAAAAAAAATGGAAAAGAGAATTAACCCGGGGTTTCAGTTTTCACCACAGTACATGAGAAAACCATTCCTTTCTTTTGTATTCCTTTACTGTGCAACTGCTCAGATTGTCAATCTTGTTGACAGTGTGATTTGGTAGCTGAGCAGTAGAAAATTTAAATGCTTGCTTTAATAAAAATGTTACATTAAGACTTGTTTCATAATTTTTTGTACAGTTTACCAGAGCTAATGCTATGTTTTTTTTGTTTTTTTTTTTCCCCATTTTATGTCATTGAAAGTAGTAATGCATAAGCTAGTGTGTCATTGCACCAATACCATAACATTTAAATGTGCCATCTTATTAGATAATTGCTGCTTTCGTCCTACGTCTGACCACTAGAGAGTAATCTCATTCCTTGTAATCTTCAGAGACCAGGCTTGAATAAATGCTACAGACATGTATGTGGTGGTCAGCCTCACTGAGCTTGCCATAGGTGGGGTGTGTGTGTGTGTGTGAAAAATGAAATGTGTATGGGCAAGACTTTATATAAACACAAGGACTTTTGTTCCTGTACTGTGAATGTTCACCACTTGAAGGAAATATGTTAAACCTACTAGGATGTGCATTGTTGAAACATTTTTTCTAGAGAGAGCATGTGGTAGGCTACTTATGAAAGAATGACGTTAGCGTCAAATCATAAGTATACTGGAAGGCGTCAATTAGGTAATTAGATGTGGAGTGTTTGCACTGAGCTGTCTTCAACCTTTGATCTTTCCATACATCCTCGAAGATGGTCGAGCAAAACTTTGTAACAGCCCTTCTGTCTAGCAGCTATTTTTAACCTCACAACTGAGAGCAAAGCAGAACATGTAGTTGATGTGTACCATGGATAGCCAGCACCACTTGGGGACCAACTTTGAGTCAATTTAAGTGCTGACCTAGAAAAAACGAAGTTGAGGGGTTTGCATGTAATGTGAAAGCAGATTTTGTACAAACCGGATTCCAAACAAGTTGGGACACTAAACAAATTGTGAATAAAAACTGAATGCAATGATGTGGAGATGGCAAATGTCAATATTTTATTTGTAATAGAAAGTAGATTGACAGATCAAACATTTAATCCGAGTAAATGTATCATTTTAAAGGAAACATATGTTGATTCAAAATTTCACGGTGTCAACAAATCCCAAAAAAGTTGGGACAAGTAGCAATAAGAGGCTGGGAAAAGTAAATTTGAGCATAACGAAGAGCTGGAAGACCAATAAAAACTAATTGGGTCAATTGGCAACATGATTGGGTATAAAGAGCTTCTCAGAGTGGCCGTGTCTCTCAGAAGCCAAGATGGGTAGAGGATCACCAATTCCCACAATGTTGCGCAGAAAGATAGTGGAGCAATATCAGAAAGGTGTTACCCAGCGAAAAATTGCAAAGACTTTGCATCTATCATCAACTGTGCATAACATCCAAAGATTCAGAGAATCTGGAACAATCTCTGTGCGTAAGGGTCAAGGCCGTAAAACCATACTGGATGCCCGTGATCTCCGGGCCCTTAAACGACACTGCACCACAAACAGGAATGCTACTGTAAAGGAAATCACAGAATGGGCTCAGGAATACTTCCAGAAACCATTGTCAGTGAACACAATCCACCGTGCCATCCGCCGTTGCCAGCTGAAACTCTACAGTGCAAAGAAGCAGCCATTTCTAAGCAAGATCCACAAGCTCAGGCGTTGTCACTGGGCCAGGGATCATTTAAAATGGAGTGTGGCAAAATGGAAGACTGTTCTGTGGTCAGATGAGTCACGATTTGAAGTTTTTTGGAAATCTGGGACGCCATGTCATCCAGACCAAAGGGGACAAGGACAACCCAAGTTATCAACGCTCAGTTCAGAAGCCTGCATCTCTGATGGTATGGGGTTGCATGAGTGCGTGTGGCATGGGCAGCTTGCATGTCTGGAAAGGCACCATCAATGCAGAAAAATATATTCAGGTTCTAGAACAACATATGCTCCCATCCAGACGTCATTTCTTTCAGGGAAGACCCTGCATTTTTCAACAAGATAATGCCAGACCACATTCTGCATCAATCACAACATCATGGCTGCGTAGGAGAAGGATCCGGGTACTGAAATGGCCAGTCTACAGTCCAGATCTTTCACCTATAGAGAACATTTGGCGCATCATAAAGAGGAAGGTGCGACAAAGAAGGCCCAAGACGATTGAACAGTTAGAGGCCTGTATTAGACAAGAATGGGAGAGCATTCCTATTTCTAAACTTGAGAAACTGGTCTCCTCGGTCCCCAGACGTCTGAGTGTTGTAAGAAGGAGGGGAGATGCCACACAGTGGTGAAAATGGCCTTGTCCCAACTTTTTTGGGATTTGTTGACACCATGAAATTCTGAATCAACATATTTTTCCCTTAAAATTATACATTTTCTCAGTTTAAACTTTTGTTCCGTGATTTATGTTCTATTCTGAATAAAATATTAGAAGTTGGCACCTCCACATCATTGCATTCAGTTTTTATTCACGATTTGTATAGTGTCCCAACTTTTTTGGAATCTGGTTTGTAGATACCACAATAGTCAGAACTCTGTTAATAAACTAATTTGTTGACTAAACTAGTCCCAAAACTAAGATTTAGTTTTCAACCAGTAGGTATGTAGTGAGAGGGCAAGCAAGCTTTCAAGGCAACTCCGGCCCCTTCAGGGAAGATGCAATCATGCCTTGATAACATCTTGCCTGAAGGAGCTGCCAGAGTTGCTGTGGAAGCTTGCTTATTGTAATCTTTTAGTTAGCCAATAAAAGGGTATTTTGCTTAAGCATACAATATAATGCCAGTTTTCATTATTTGTTTGACCTGACCTCCCCTACAGAATATCACTCAAAACTCCACATATGAAAAGTTAGCGCTTTGCATTTTTTTTTTGTTGCTTTACAAATTGTGCAGTATTAAGGATAATGAACTTTGCTGATGTTAAAGTATCTAATTGGATAGAATGTACATGTTGGGAATTGGTGAAATTTTAACATGCATCTTTAGATTTTTAACGGTGATGCACTTTTTCCTGAGTAGAGAATTGAGAGACCCAACATGCCATTGTTTTAAGTTTGTCTTGATTGAGTGTTGACTCCTGGAACCTTTCAGTTGGATTTAATTTGTGGCAGTGTTTAGATCAAAAGGGGCCAAGCCTAAAGTCCAAAAGAATGAATACATTTTTCATTGGTTGATTTCACACCTTTCATATCCTAGGAAAAAATCTGTTAACAGTGGTTTGCAAAGACTTATACTTTTACAGTGGTTTGAACCATAAATAACTTTTTTTTTTTTGAACTTGTGTGGATTCCCTCCAAAATGAGTTCAGGTATTTAATTGCCCATCATTAGGTACATGAATATCAATTGATCAATACTGCCAGTAGGAGGGTAAATGTGGCACTGTCATAGGATTCTACCATTACCACAAGTCTGTATGTGAAGTTTAAGTGCTCCTGTCTGCAAGTGAAGCTCTTGGGAGCAACAGCCATGCAAACTCTGCAAGGGGCGGAGCCCAGAAGTGCATAGTGCATAACAATAACATTGTAACATATTGCCTATGGAAGTAACATCAGCACAATAAATCTGCAGCTAGAGCTTAATGAAATAGGTTTCTATGATAGAGCAGCAACAGCACACTAGCCTAAGACCACAAATGACAAGTGTTGGCTAGAGTAGTACAAAGCATGCTGCAATTGGACCCTAATCTAGAGCAGTTCGTTCACACGCAAACTACGTTTTAGGTCCATGAAAATGAGGTTTTGGAAAAACACTACCCCAGGGAAAATGGAGTTTTTTGGTTTGTAATGTTAGTGTATGTGCCAGGTAGTGCTGGTGCAATCCTTGTTAAAACAGGACTCTTTTCATGGTTGTTTAAATGTACAATTGCTCATTTACTTTATTGAGCAACAGTTGTCAGGGTGCTACAGCAGTCACTGCTACATTGAACACTGTATAAATAAAGCATCCATTCATAAATTCCATGGATTATTTGAAAAGAACGGAGAGGTTTTCTCTTAACTTACAAGCCACCTGTGATTACAAGTGTTCATTTATTCACGTCATAGTGAAATGGACACCTGTATTTTTGTAAATTACATGTTGAATGCACATTTGGGGCAATGTATGTTAATCTAAATGAAGTTCCCTTTATCTATGCCTTTTTCATGCTCCAGACTGTGGATTTTTAGGTTTTCATGTGGATGGACATTAAGAAAAAAAATAAGAGAAATAGTACCAGGAATAGGTGACACAATGATTATTTCCAGATCCCTTTTGTTGCTTCAGAAACACAGAAGTGAAGTTTTCTTTTACTGAAGCTCAAAGAGGACGTATTTGCAAAGTTTTAAAAGATTTTACTTTCCAGTGGTGTTTTTTGTCGTATGGCCTCAATTGTAAAAGCACCAGTATGGGCAAGATATTTTTAAATGTATAGAACCAAATCTCAAAGCATATGCCAAAAAAAAAAATGTGTTTTTTAAATCCATGTAGAATGAGATATTTATAGTTTAGTCTACTAAGTATACAATTAAATTGTAGCTACAAAAATGGCAAGTTTTAAAAAGTGGGTTTTTAGGAATTTGTTTCAAATGATCCACTGTGTTAGCCTGGCATTTCTCTACTAGTAAATTATTCCAGATTTTTGTTGCATAACAGCCAAAGGCCACCTTGCCACTTCTGTTATATTTCCGTCCACCAACCATTTACCTATTTTCTTCAGGGAGAAATGTACTCGTCAGGTTTGTTACTGGGTTTGTCTGTCGCACCTTAACATTAACACACGCACACCGACCCCCAACAGTGCCCTATGAATAACACGCACAAAGCTGGTTAATCTCTAGCGTTTTAAAGCACTCAAGTGCCTTATGAATAACGCAACTTATCACTCTCTTAGCACTTCAAGAGACTTGTTAGTACGAACAAAAATTTTTTAAATATATCTCCAACCTAAATCTTTCTTTGGTCTCTAGGAATATATTCAAACATGCAAATGCTTGGCATCCTTTGGTATAGGCCGTTTATCGCCTTGCTTTATGTACTGTTTCCTACTATTGGATGGAGCTCACACCCTTGGCCCTTAATAAACCTCGGAGCATGGAGTGTATGGCAAACATCTGACTGCTCCAGGTGCCCTTAATTAAATGACCTTATTACCTCTATCATTCTAAATATGACGACAAAGTGTCAAAAGTTAAAAGCGGTTTGGTATTACATGAATAATACCAAATAGGACAAGGAATAATAGAAAATAAATCGTAAAGTCTGGATATGGTCTTTTATGTCAAGAATGAATGTCCTTGTAATCTAGCCCTCAGTGTTGTTCAATCAGATGGAAATGGCTGCACATTGCTGGCGCCCTCTTCTGACTTTGTTCTGTTCTGTTCTCCTGTTGCTCTTCACATGAGGCATGTTTTATTATAAAATTATACACGGGGGCTTTGCAACACATGATTGTTAGATATTCCAGTTGACTGGCTGTCAATGAATGAATTCACCCAAACTCTTTAATCTATTTGAGTATGTCCGTTTTCCCAATCAGCAAAGTTTTTTGTTTTACCAATCTCCTGTCTGAAGCTGTAAACTGCTTTGACAATTTCTAGTCCCACAGCATTTCCTTCAGGTTGTAAAGTAGTCAAGATACAGCTTCATAGCATGTCTTCCTTTCCCAGGCTGTAAACTAATTTAGTCCTGGAGCAACAGATGTCACTGTGCTTTGATTACTAGTACAATTCAGGATAAAAGATTGCCTTTGATGTGAACTGTCCATGTAAGTGACCTGTATTTAAGTTCATCTGCTTTGTCTTGAGCTAAATACAATGAAAATATAGCACATATTTGCAGAGTTTGCACAAAACTACTTCTAAAAGGCATCATTCAAGTCGTAAGGTAATAATGTGTCTGACTTCTATTGAAAATGCTATTTGGTGGAAAAGGCCTGTGCTTAAATTGTTTTCATAATGGCTCTGTCATGGACTGATGGTGTTTAATTTATAACTCACCAAGGGACAGGACAATATAATTAAAAATATGGTGCATGACACTGTGCCATTTCAAATACTTTTGTTACCAGGTTCTTCAGTTACTTAAGGCCACAGGTTCCCAATTTTGAATTTTTGGATTCTAAAATGTTACATCCCAGATGTCAGATTTATAAAAATTGCATAGACACAAGAAGAGGCTCAAACTGTGTGTGTTCAGTTTTCCAAGATTAGTTAAAAGAAAACTTAATGGAAAAGCTTGAAAATATTTACGACAACTCTGACTCATCTGTACTCAGCATTTTGTAAAAAATGGGAAATGATGACACCCTTGATCAAGCATAGAAATGCAGCCCAGCCATCTAAATCACCACTCACACAATATTCATATCATGAATAGAACATAGAACTATTATTAGAATGTGTGTTGACATGACAGACATGTTAAACCTCAAAAGCAAAGAATATGTATGATAAACTGACTATGTGAGTTCCATTTTAAGAGGGCCAATGCTGCTTTTTTTTTTGGTCAGTTAATATCTGCTACCTGTTGTCATATCTAAGGATTGGAAACCAAAATGCAGTAAAAGTTCTACTTTTAATTTCCTGCAGCCTATTTGTAGGCTAATGGTTTGATACTAACGTGGCAACAGGCACCTACCAGAAGGAGATATTCCTGTCTTGGTGCCCACTTCCACCAACCTTTAGGATCATCTTACTTGCTCTGCTTGGAGCTATAAAACAACTGATTAGGCACTCTACTCAGTGTCTTTATGATTTAGATGTACATGGAAACAAAAAGGAAATCTGCAGCAGTGTCAGGTTTTCCAGATGCAATCATGGTAATTAACGGCACTCGTATGGCAATAAGGGCATCTAGTGAGAATGGTGCTGCTTTTGTTAACCATAAGGAGCGACGTTCCATTAATGTGCAAGTCCTCTGTTATCCCAAGATGAGACTGACAAACATAGCGGCTCGGTTGTGTGGGTCCATCCATGAGACATTTATTTTGAGGTAAAGTGAATATTGATCTGATAACTTGCTGATGGTGCTGTACATGATGATTGTGATTTATAAAAGTAAATTGCATAAAAATGTGCACACACTAGGTTCTATAAAGCTGATTTGCACACATTTTTTAGTTTTTTTTTTGGTGTTTTGATGCTCCAAATAAAAACAAGGTTTTTATTGAGATCCCTGTAGTTTTACAGGGGTGTGGTTATTGGAAAGAAAATGCTGTGGTCAGCATTGAGTTTGGAGGGGGAAAAAAAAGCTACTCTACATTTCTTACACCTCCAAGCACCAAGCTTAAAGTGGTAAGGCGGCCTTTGCTATTATGTATAAAAGCTCAGGAATCCTTTTGTTTTTTTGTAACTTCAGTTTATTCCTACTATTAACACCCTAGAATAGAATTAACATAGATTAACAGAACTACCATTCTCTTCAGTGAATCTTCAATCAATTATTAATTTTTACTTTTCTCCATTTTATTTTCCGCTCCTAAACACCACCACCAATGGATCAAAATCCTGTGCCTGTGAAGGCTGACTGAATGCGGATACCCTAATGTGTCACAAGACATACCAAGTCGAATCCTCTAAGACGAAGCCTAAAAAAAAAAAAATAATAATAATAATGAACTTATTAAGACCAATCTCCACGGGGGGGCTGGGCCCCAGCCCTTTTGTCTGGAACCTATGGAAAATTTTTTCAACATCTTAACTGGAGTTTTTTAAAAAAATTCTGTCTGCCCTGGCCATCTGACCTTACATGTTCTAAAGCATTTTGAGTTACATCCTTTGCCTGAAAATGTACTATAGAAACAAACATTGCTGTTCATGTAGATGGGCTGCAAGTGTGCATCTGATGTCTGCAATGCACTTGAAAAGTTCTTCATTAGTGCAGTACACATTAAGTTTTTTTCCATAACACTTGGGAGTGTGGGCCCTGTCCACACTCTTAAATTATTGCAGGGCTACATAAAATGTCAATTGTATTTGTTTCATTTTTATAAGTGTGTTGTTTGACCTTTTACATGTATTAGGCTTGCATTAAGCTGACAGCTTAAGGGCCCAGTTGACCGACTCATAGCCCCTTCCCCATCCCCTGATACCATATCATACTTCACCATACACAACTTGGAATAATTAAGGCGGAGATTTCAGAAGAGGTTGGAGGTTTCAATGTTCTGACAAGCCAAATATTATAATGCCTGTTGCCGAGGGGCGGGAGACTTAGTCTGGACTAGATCCCACCATCTCTCGGATGATGCACACAAATTCTAAGTCAAGCTTGTGCCTTGTTGGGTAGGACCAGCAAAAGTAATTAAATGCAAAGGGCCAGTTAACTACTTTATTCAAAAAGGGACAGGAACAAATGTCAAAGCTGACATAACACATGTGGACAACGTCTGACCATACTATAGACCTCTCTTGTTCACAAATGGAGGTGGGAATTTGTAGCAGGGCTACATAAAATGTCAGTCGTGCTTGTTTAATGTTTATAGGTGTTGTGTTTGTCTCAACTTTTTTGTGTATAAAAACCATATACCTAAAGAAGAGTTTCCTTACTGCATCTACACGGTCATCACAAATTATGATGCTTGACCCTTTCAGAGGTGGGGTTTCCCGTTAGTTCCAGGTTGCATACATTGTAAGCTAGGACTGTGCATTTGAAGAACAAGATGGAAAGAGAAGCATTGAGAAAAGCTGTGATCCATCATATCAAACTTTATTTTTTCACCAATGGGAAGAAACCACAGATCATCGCTGTTCAGCCAGTTACATACGGCAGTAAGGGATTCAGGACTTTCCATCATCCACCTCCTAAGTCTGTCAGATTGCTATCAGAACTTGCTGTTGAGACTGTTTTGATTTATACTTCTTAATAGCCCTGTTTGAATTGTACTTTGCTGTCATAGTTGCCTATAGGACAGATGCAAATGTCCCTTTCGGCAGGCGGTTCGCCATCTTCTCCGACGAAAATTGCTGCAATATTGGTGTGTCATGTCTGGGCATTGTATTGTCGTAAATCCTGCCTAGGCTTTTCCTTGAAAAGCAGAAGCTGTTGGATTGGACTGAGTGATTTCATACATGTGTTTATATGATTTAGCGATGGGTTTGATGGTTCTGAGCATGGAATCTAGCTGGAGAAGTAAATTTTCGCTGCATGTAGAGTTTGCTTTATTTTGTAAGTGTACTTGAGAAGCTTGGCGAGAAATGCCGTGTCGGCTGCGTGTGGGCGGGACCGGTTTTGAAGAGGAGCTGCTGGCAGCATGGGGATGGGTTTGGAAGAGGACAAATAGGAATCGAGAAATGTTGTGTCGGCTGCGTGTGGGCGGGACCAGTTTTGAGGTGGAAGCAGGACAATGGTCCTAGCTTCCTAGCTCTGATGGTATGAATCAGGGTTTTGTAGACAAAGGTTTTCCCTGTTCCTTCAGGACCATCTAAGAAGAAGCATGTTTGTCGCGGATGGGAGTAGCTGTATGCAGTGTGTAAACAAGTGTTTGATGAGGTGTTGGGGGTGGGCACATTAGCAGGCAGTAAGCATGCCTCGAGATCGAGGGTAGACGTGGGAGGAGGGTTAGAGTTGGCGAGCGGGGCTCTGTCGTGCGTATCCTATGGTTGGGCGACTTAGTCAATTATATATAGAGATTTTAAGATGGTTATGAAATTTTTATATTATTTTTTTAATAATTTGGAAGAGAATTCCCATATTTCAATAAAGAAATGGCATCCCTTGCAAAGTTTAAAATATACCTAAGCAAATATATAAATAGACTTAAAATACATAAAGGTGGAGCATGATGTAGGTCTTTAGATCCATCCATCCATCCATTTTCTAACCCGCTGAATCCGAATACAGGGTCACGGGGGTCTGCTGGAGCCAATCCCAGCCAACACAGGGCACAAGGCAGGAACCAATCCAGGGCAGGGTGCCAACCCACCGCAGGACGCACACAAACACACCCACACCCACACACCAAGCACACACACTAGGGCCAATTCAGAATCGCCAATCCACCTAACCTGCATGTCTTTGGATTGTGGGAGGAAACCGGAGCGCCCGGAGGAAACCCACGCAGACACGGGAGAACATGCAAACTCCACGCAGGGAGGACCCAGGAAGCGAACCCGGGTCTCCTAACTGCGAGGCAGCAGCGCTACCACTGCGCCACCGTGCCGCCTAGGTCTTTAGATGTTTTCTATAATTGTGTTCTGCTTACATAACTGGGAATCTCACAGAACCAATCTTGAGATTTGATAACAATGTCTGAAGCATTCACTGTGCAGTGAGAAAATGCAAAAGATAAAGCCGACACATTTTTTTCTCCTGTCTGGATGAGAAGGTGCGGATGCTGGGTGAGCCCCCCAGTTGTTATTTTAAAAAAATCTCTATCTTTCTCTCCAAGTATTCTTGCTTTGCTTGAGAATACTTAAACTGCAAGAAAAGAACGCACCTGAGAGTGGAATAGCCATCAAGATATTTACTACTTTTTCCTGGACTGAATGAAGATTTAAAGCACTCAGGCTGTGCCATTCTATGTCAATACACAGTATCTGCTGTTATTGGTGTTAATGCAAACAAATGTGACTTACAAATAAAAACTTAAAATGCAATACTTTTGTCTAATTATCAGCAGCATTGCTCAGAGGCTAGACTGTCCATTTCTTGTCTAGCTGTGGCCCCATACGGGCACTTGATAATGCTTTGGTGAATCGTATTGGTGGTAAAACCGGGTTGAAGTAAAGGTTTGGCACAACATTAAAACCGCTGACAAGTAACATTGACTACCTTGTTACAATGGAACCTATCAAGGGGTGAGATATGTTAGCCAGCAAATGAACAGTTCTTGAAGGTGATATATTAGAAGTGGGAAAAATTGGCAAGTGTAAGGATCTGAGTGACCCTGACAAGAACCAAATTGTGATGGATAGATGACTGCATCAAAGCATGTCCAGAACAGCTGGTCTTGTGGGGTGTTCCCAGTATGAAATGGTTAGTACCTACCAATAGTGGTTTAAGAAAGGATAACCAGTGGACCAGTGACAGAGTCATGGGTGCCCAAGGCTTGATAATGCACATGTGGAGTGAAGGCTAGCTCATCCTGCCCGATCCCACAGAAGAGCTATTGTAGAATATATTCTAGAAAAACCTAATGCTGGCCATGAGCGAAAGATGTCAGAACATGCAGTGCATTGCAGCTTGCTGTGTAGTTACAGACCGGTCAGAGTGGCCATGCTGCCGAAAGCACCCACAATAGGCATGTAAGTGTCAGAACTAGACCATGCAACAATGGAGGAAGGTGGCCTGGTCTGATGAGTCCCAACTTATTTTTGATCATGTGGAAGGCCGGGTGCATGTGCATTGTTTACCTGTGGAAGATATGGCAGCAGTGTGCACTATGGGAAGAAAGCAAGACGGCAGAGGCAGTGTGATGGTCTGGGCAATCTTTTGGTGGGAAACTTTGACTCCTTTCATTCATGTGGATGCTACTTTCACATGTACCACCCACTTACTGTGCCTAAAGATTGTTGCAGACCACGTTCACCCCTTCATGGCAATGCCCTAATTCTGTATGATAATGCACTCTCCCCCACTACAAAATTTGTTGAGGAATTGTTTGAGGAAGGTGACAGAAAGTTTAAGGTGTTGACTTGGCCTCCAGATTCCCCAGTTCTCAATCCAATTGAGCATCTGTGAAATGATCTGGAAAAACAAGTCATACCCATGGAGGTCCCACTTTGTAACTTACAGGACTTTAAGAATCTGCTAAAAGCGTCTTGGCGCCGGATGCCACAGGACACGTTCGGAGGTCTTGTGGAGTCCATGCCTTGATGGGTCAGAGCTATTTTGGTGACACAATATTAGGCAGGTGGTTTTAATGTTTTGGGTAACTGGTGTATAATTGTGTGGCACAGGTGAATCAAAATAACAAAAAGGTGACTTTCTATAATAACTAGACTAATTTAGTAACCTAGTTAGGAGTACATAGCCCTGAAGATCGTTAAGACTCACAAGTTTCTCCCTACCATGCCATGGTCACAGTTCTAGAGAGGGCTCTGTACGTCTGTACAAAGTATTTCAGTTAATTTTACAAAATTGTTTACATAATAATTATGTTAATTAGAAATAGGATAAATTAATGAGGTGGCGCAGTGGTAGCGCTGCTACCTCGCAGTAAGGAGACCTGGGTTCGCTTCCCGGGTCCTCCCTGTGTGAAGTTTGCATGTTCTCCCTGTGTCTGCTTGGGTTTCCTCCAGTTACTCCGGTTTCCTCCCACAGTCCAAAGACATGCAGGTTAGGTGCATTGGTGATCCTAAATTGTCCCTAGTTGGTGTGAGTGTGTGTGTGTGCACCCTGTGGGGGGCTGGCGCCCTGCCTGGGGTTTGATTCCTGCCTTGCGCCCTGGGATTGGCTCCAGCAGACCCCTGTGACCCTGTAGTTAGGATATAGTGGGTTGGATAATGGATGGATGGATGGATAAATGAATCAAACTATTAACTGTAATTAGAATGTGTGTTTGAACTTGAATTAACTTGAAATTCTGTAAGTTGTTATAAATAATCAGCAATATTGTACTGCACATACAAGCCATCATTTTTACAATGATAGTGAAATTTATTTCCAGTAAAAAAAAAACAGTTTATTATATAAATATGAGTATTTCTGTAAGAAACAGTGTAACACATATGTGAAAATGTAGGCTAGTAATGAATGATAAATATGTCCCAGAGATCGTTGAACTTTCAGTTCATAGTGTTACAAATCATCCAGTATGTTCAGTAAAGAGAGCACAATCAGAAGTTTGGTATCATCTAATTCCTGGCCAGCCTATTTGGAGGCACAAAGCTAGCATCCTCAAAACAGAACTCTTCTTTGGCAAATCAATACTTTAAAGGCCAAGACTGCTTTGAGAATTTGTTGTTCCATCACTTGCTTGTGTTTTATTTTTTCTATACCTGCTCATTTACAAGTTGTTTTAAACTGGGGGTGAAATCACTAACACACTAAAGTCGTAAAAAGCCTCATTCACAATTACTCATCTTGACTCTGCCAAGTATAAATAAGCTGGAAGTTGCACAGCAATAAACCATAACTCTTAGTGTTGTGGGACTTTGAGTAAAATTTGTTTATAAGCATCACTGTGAAGGTAATATAAAGTGACTGTGAGAATTTCACAATTACTGGTCTAAATATACAGTATGAGTGCAGCTTACATTGCACTGTTCTCAGCATTTTCAGCTGATGAGGATTTTTTCTCTCACTCTTTCTCTCCACACTTCTAATGTCTGCCTGTTTTACATACCATGGCCTGGAACTTTCATTATTCTCTGGACTGCAATCACGAACGGACTTGAATCACGAGCCATGTATTCCAGCCTCTTTAACAATCAGGATGTAATATTGACAATGACAGGTGTTATCCTGTTCACAGAATGCCTTACTATCTGTAACCTTCCGCACAAAAATGGGTCAGAAAAGAGGGGGTATAAATAGCTACAGATATTAAATGACAGAGTGGAAGGGAGCCAAAATATATTTAAAAGACTACGTGAAAGGGAAATTCTGGCAATACCTACAAAAGACTGAAAGGTTTATAATTTGAGGCCTGTGTTTCAGTGTACCTAGTAATGGACTAAGGTGCCGTTCAGCACTGCTTTGTGCTTTACGGCTTTGGCCTTGAAAGGCTTGTGCTGAATAACATGATTTATGAAAATGGTAGATAAAGTTTGTTTTCAGTTCATTCTGCTCCCAACATAATCATTCCTCTACAATTAGTTACAGTTTTTCTTTTCAGAATGTTCTTGCTTGCACTTGGGCAAGGAGCACCTTCACATAAGTCACTTCATTAACTGTGTCAATAGCTCATCTCTAAGCGATTTTGCATTATTTTTATGCAACAGTCTGGAAATTAAATGAAGTACATTACTTTATGGCAAAGCAATATATTTAATTAGAGATGCCAGAGTCCCACAATGAGACTGCAATAATAAAGAAACATGAACGGGGTATTTTGTAGGAGGTGTTCTTCACAGGATGAGTTTGGTATGTTTCAATTCAAAATGATTTCTTCACAAACATAGTATATATTGGGTGGAGTGGTGGTGGCTCTGAGGCTAAGGATGTGCACTGGCAATCGGAAGGTTGCTGGTTCGAATCCCGTAAAATGCCAAAAGGGTCTCTGCTCTGTTGGGCCCTTGAGTAAGGCCCTTAACCTGCAATTGCTCCATCCTGGGTATGATGTTAATCTGCATCCATCCCTGCATGTAGGCCCATCAACCTGCAGGGAAAAACCTGGGGGTTGGTGGCAGAACTGGCGCACACAAGCCACCATAAAAAAACCTCACACTGTTCCACTACATCTGAACTAGTGTGGTGCTGAGGTGGCATGGCTGCACTCAGGTCCTAATCTGGATCCTGAGTTGGTTTGTTGTGTGGTGGGTGCGGCAATGCACTGTATCAGTGTGTGCTCCTAACCACATAGTATACACTCACCTAAAGGATTATTAGGAACACCTGTTCAATTTCTCATTAATGCAATTATCTAATCAACCAATCACATGGCAGTTGCTTCAATGCATTTAGGGGTGTGGCCCCTTAGTGCCAATTGGGCATCGTTTAAATGCCATGGGCTACCTGAACATTGTTTCTGACCATGTCCATTCCTTCATGACCACCATGTACCCATCCTCTGATGGCTACTTCCAGCAGGATAATGCACCATGTCACAAAGCTCGAATCATTTCAAATTGGTTTCTTGAACATGACAATGAGTTCACTGTACTAAAATGGCCCCCACAGTCACCAGATCTCAACCCAATAGAGCATCTTTGGGATGTGGTGGAACGGGAGCTTCGTGCCCTGGATGTGCATCCCACAAATCTCCATCAACTGCAAGATACTATCCTATCAATATGGGCCAACATTTCTAAAGAATGCTTTCAGCACCTTGTTGAATCAATGCCACGTAGAATTAAGGCCGTTCTGAAGGCGAAAGGGGGTCAAATACCGTATTAGTATGGTGTTCCTAATTATCCTTTAGGTGAGTGTATATTGTGAAATGAAACGCCAGAGCAGCCATCCGTATACTTGAATAAGGTTGCCAAAAGTGAAAACTGGTAGTGCAGTAGTGTATAGATCAAGTCCAAAACAGAACTGAATTCACAGAAGGAAGTTGTCTGGCTTTTAAGGCAGGTAGGCGGAAGTGACGTCAGCAGGTCCAGAACTGGAAGTGATGTCATCAGGCCCAGGCAGAATTTCCCATTTTTGGTCTGCAGTGAAAAAAGGGAAAGGTTTATTGTACCCTGCCACCCCCTGGCCTGGTGTGGAATTACCTTCTTTCGGCCCTTCTAGCTTCCTCCCATCCGCATGTGTGTGACAATATGCTTTTGCCACACAAAATTGTGTTATAAAGTGTTTAATATAAATTTTAAAGAATATCTTGACTAGTCTTGCGCTTTACAATGGAACATGAAACACCACCTGAAGATAAAATCCTAGAAACTTATCAAATACGTCCTCTTTGAGTTTTGACAAAAGATAAGTTGCCTTTTGTGTTTTTGACGTACATTTGTGACCACAAAACGGGTCTGGAAATGATAATTTTATTACATGTCCCTGGTACTATTTTTATTGAGGTAAGGAACGTGTTCTATTCACTTGTGTGAGTTCTCACTTAAATATGGAAATACATTAAAACCAAATCAGTCAAGCACAATCAAGCAGGATATTGCGGAAGAAGACAAGGGCTAATGTAGTGTGTACAGACAATCTTCCTTTAAAAATCTTATAATTCTGGTTTGTTTTTCTTTTTGTTCAAAAATGGTATGTATAAAAGCTGTTTTAAATGTGTATGTAGTTGCAAGATACTCAACAACTGTGTTGACTGTAAAAAATGGATGTATTCAGTATGTTTTTGCATGTCGAATATAAATGTTAGTGTTACCGCATTTGTGAAGAAATAACTTTGACTTGAAAGATACTGCAGTTATCCTTTAATGTCCTACAGCTGTTCGGTGAATGAGGGTTGGGTAGGAACCTTCAGAGACAGAGCATCTGTATACTAAATGACAAATCTGACCCCTCGGACTGGGGGCACAGGACAAATGGAGAGAGAGAGAGAGAGGGTTTTGTTCATTCCACCACTTAGCAGCCAAACTGAACATTCTTTGGTTTCATGTTCTCTCCAGTTAATGTTTAGGGTTAAGGCGCCACTGGAAATGCTGACCAGTCGAAATAGGGCAGTGGAGGTCATTACATGACACTGTGACTTCCAAATATACACTCCCCTCAAGGGCAGATTATTGACAAAAGCATATGTTGTAATGGAATAGCACGTACTTTTTAAAGATTAATATGCACAAAAAAAATATTTTACATTAGAAAAACCCAAACAAAGGGTATATCATTTTAAACACCAGACTTAGTGTGAATTGCCTAATTTTTGTTGAATGAAGTATTACATTTTAGTGACCATGTTGTTCTTAGTGTAATACATGTCCCAACAGAGCTGGGTCCTGCCTTGTGTTAAACTTCCTTGCAAGCATAAAAAGGAATAAATGAGTTCATAAACTGATGTATGAATGAGTTAAACAGAAAATTAAAGCATGTATTCCAGCACATCAGGTTAAATATACAATCCAGTTTCCAAAAAAGTTGGAACAGTATGGGAAATGCAAATAAAACAAATAAGAGTAATTTGTAAATTTACTTTAACTTGTATTCAAACAAAAACAGTATAAAGACAAGGTATCAGGGCTATGTTAACATATGGGCACAACGGGCACTGGCCAGGGGCCCCAGCTGCATAGGGACCCACGATGTTTCTGATGCCTATGTATGTTTATGTTTTGCTAACTAAACAGGGGCACCAGCGCACTATTTTGCCTGGGAGCCTATGAGGCTGTTAAGATGGCCCTGCAAGGTATTTCATGTTTTATTTGCCATTTTTTGGCGTTCTTTTTTTAAGGTATAGTAAATGTCTTTTGGGAAGATGAAAGTTTGATTTTAACTTTCTAGCTATTTAATGATTGGGTTGGAGCTGAGAAAAAAAAGAAATGGTATGAAAGAAACTGAATGAAAGCTATCATTGGTGTGAAAGGTAGCGGGATGCTAGAAAGGGCAATATTGGTCTAGCTGACCATCTCTACCAAGATCCAGGCCTTTAATGACCTCTTGGGCACAGCCATTAGCAAGTGTGTCTGTTTGCTGAGAGAGTGTCGAACTTGTTGAGAGGTTCACTTACCTTGGCAGTGACACTCATGTTTCTGGTGACTCTTCCTATGAAGTCAGTAGACAGATTGGGAGAGCATGGGGGTTCATGAGGTTGCTGTAAAGGGGTGTGTGGTGCTCCAGATATCTATGCAAAAGGACGAAGGTCCAAGTCTTTAGAGTCCTGGTGCTCTGTGTCTTGCTATATGGTTGCAAGACATGGACGCTATCCAGTGACCTGAGACAAAGACTGGACTCCTTTGGTACTGTGTCTCTCCGGAAAATCCTTGAGTACTGTTGGTTTGACTTTGCGTTGAATGAACGGTTGCTCATGGAGTTCTGAATGAGGCACATTACCTGCATTGTGAGGGAGCGTCAGTTACGGCACTATGGCCATGTGGCGCGTTTCCCTGAGGGTGACCCAGCTCATAAGATCCTCATTGTTGGGGACCCGAGTGGCTGGACCAGGCCAAAGGGGCGCCCATGTAACACCTGGCTGCAGCAGATAGAGGGTCATTTCTGGAGGGTGGGACTGGACCTTGTATCTGCCTGAGGGGTTGCCAACCAGGATCCCGAGTTATTTTGCCATGTAGTGGGTGCGGCAACACACTGTATGAGTGCATACTCCCTGACTTGACTTGACCATCTCTGCTGCATTCACATATGCAAGTTAAGGTTTTACAATACAAAGCTGAAGCCATACATCAACACAATCTATTAGCATCATGGCTTCCCTGGGCTTGGTCAAGTCTAAAAATCAGCATCTATCATGGTACAAATAATTTGCACATTTGTGAGGACACTATTAAAGCAGAAAGATACATACAAATTTTGGAGAAACATATGCTGCTATCCAAATGCTGTCTCTTTTAGGGGCATTCATGCATTTTCCATCAGAACTAGGGCAAGGCACACTCTGCCCAGATTACAAGTGCATGGCTGAATAGGTAGAGAGTATGGGCCTGAAGGCCTGAAGGCCTGACCTGTCTCTCATTGAGAATGTGTCATGCATTATGAAGTACAAATTATATCAATGAAGGCCTTATGTAATGGATGAATGGGGAAAAACTCTACTTGCTAAACTTAACCCATTTGTTTCTTGAGCCCATAACAATTAGTAAGTGTTATGAAAAGCAGTGGTGATGTTACAGAATGGAAAACGCTTGATCATCCCAATTGTTTTGGAGCATGTTACAATCATTGGATTTGACATGAGTGTATATTTTTAATGTGTATATTTTTAAAAAGCAAATAATTTGTTGTTAAACTGTTTTCAATATAGTATGGGATAAATAATATTTACAAATCACCCCTTTTTGTTTCTATTAGCATTTTCCATACTCTCCCAACTTTTTCAAAACTGGAGTTGTAGAACATTTATATATGAAATGTCAAAAATGTGTTTAGTAATAAACTGTATATTGTAAAAGAAGTCCTGGATAAACAGACAACTGGGATAGAATGGTTGGTGGCATCTTTACTAGACACGATGCTGATGCAATAGAGGGGATGGTAGGCTGGATGGCAGCATACCTCTGGTGCTGCTCCTGTCTGGATCCCCACAAGGCTGCAAGGAAAATTGTAGTTGGACTTTTCAGCCCTCCCTTCCTTCATCTGTCTGACCCAGAAGTTCTTCAAAGATATACTTGTGACATAATGGAAGTAATTCTAGGTCACACTTTAAAAGAAGCCCATCCTCTTTAGCCAGAGACGTTTGTAAGTCAGGAGTGTAGTGAGACAAAGCTCTCTTGGAGTGCAGGTGGAGGAAGGAAGAAAAGAAAAGTTATTGGATTATATTTAATTCAGTCAAATTATATTTTGATTAAAAAGTCTCATGCAATTATTTCTGAGGTTTGGGGTTCTGAAGCGCCACCAGTGGCCACAATAGGAAATGTCATCACGGTTGTAGACTAGTAATAAACATTTGGAAGTTGTCATGTAGGATAAATAATTAGCTTCCCTCAGTAATCTATCTTATTATTAATATGCTTATAACTGCCCACAGCTTTTTCTTAAGCATTTTTTTATATATAACTTCCCATTATATACATGCTGTAATTAATATTCTAGAATAATGTTACTTTTTATGGCATATGAAATTGTTATAAGGCCAGGAGCTGCGTGACTGTTTTTGAGTGGCTGGACCAATTGAGCCTGCAGTGTTTTCTGTTGAGGCCATACAGCACACACAAGCAAAGGTATATAAAGAGTTCAGTACCTTTTTTGTTTTCCTAAGGTCAATTTGATGTATTGATTTTCACCCACTGCCAAGGAAGCCTGTGACTGCTCCTTCTACTTTGTGGAGAAGAGGGCAACAGTGTTAAACTCTACATTTAAAGGAGTGCACAGTCCTGGTCTGGAAAGAACAGGGATGTATGCAGAAAATAGCTTTTTCAGTTGTTTGCTTGCCTCACACTGACCAGTGAACACCTGGCAGCACAGTAATCAGTGCTGCTGCTGAATGTGCGGAGTGCAGTTTGAGTTGGGCAGTGTGTGTAATCTGTTTATTCTTTCCACATTATTGTGGCTTGCTCTTTTCCACCTCAAAGTCGTTCGGAATTAAACTTTGGTGTTGCTGTTGAACCTCAGGCAGTTCAAATCCAGTGAAGTATTTAGGATTCACAACAATTTAACGACAATGAAGAATGCCCAGCAACTAGCATTCCACTGAGAAATCAGTTTTTTTGTGATATTAAAGGAAGAGGGATACATTGCATTAGTTAGGTGAGTTAAGGTTTATGTCAGGGATGCCCGTTCACATAACAGAACATTTTTATTCTGGCCCAACAGGTTGCCTAACGTGTTGAAATGAATTAATTAGTAATTGGAGTTAATCTTTCATGTTACTGTTTTGTTGAGCATCATCTTGTGGTTATAGTCCCTCATGCTTAAGTTTAGTTGTTATAGTGATTGCCCTCTGACCCCTTGGGAGCCATTTTGCTTACTCAGCACTAATTGATAGTGTGTGATTAGAGCTGAACAGCTACACATGACTTAATAAATGATCTTTCCAATCTTTCATGTACTCACATTCAGAAATACAAGTACAAGTAAGTACAAATGATATGTTTGTATCTTTTATTTTTGTTCATATTTGCTATGACAGTTAAAATAAATTCATAAAACAAATCTCATTCTGGAACAGCTCACACCCCTTTGTAAAAAAGTGCTCTGTTTAGTTGTGGCAGCCATTATGCGAGTATTCTTTTGCAATCTCTATATCTAACTAATGTTTGCTTTGATAATGTGTATACTAGATTATTTAAAGGGGTTTATGGAAGAACCCTCTTCGATGTTTACTTTCTTTATTTCCATTTTGCTCTGTTTCCGCCATTTTGTATTCTGAGGATGTGAAGCAATAAATCACCATTTCTTTCTACATATGCTTGGAAGGAGTTGTTTGTCTCTTTAGATGAAGAAAAGGGCACTTTTTCCACGATGGAAGAATAATTCTGGTATGGCCCCATTAGATTTTTTCTGACAAAAATTCCTCTGATGATAATAATCATGATAATAATTCTCCAACCAGATCAGCGTCCAATAGAAGACACAAACATTGTGCGATAAAAATAAACAATCAACACCACAGCATTACTGTAGCTAAGTGTCTCTAATCTATTCACTAATTTGTGTCGCAGTTCCAGTTTGTTTTTTTAGAGAATAACAAACAAACAAAAAAAACCCAGATTGCATTTTTACCACTTTTGCTTGTGGTATTAAATTCAGATGTGACTTGAACGTGACCTGCATTAGAATGTGTGAATCAAAATTGTCCCATGGCCCAGTGATATCCTTCTCCATTTGTGGAGGGCTGTCGGTTTTCCTTCCTTCTGTTTCATTTATCAGAGACCAATTTCTGCAGTTAATTGACTTATTTAAGACTCGGTTTTCTCCACTGCTTCTTTTTTCCTTAAATGGCAGGCAGACAAAAATTAAATATGATGTTTGTCAACAGATGACCATCGGAGTCAGAACATCACACTCCGACCAGCTTTTTAATTAGAAGCTGATTTTTGTTGTTAATTAAACCCATTATTTAATTCCATGGCTTGTTGATGCTTTCATTCAGCCTTATCAGAGACTTCCAAAACTGTTAATTTTCTTTTTTCTAATCTAAGAGCACCATCAAAATGTTTTGTGTACCTGAGCAGATCAACATTATAGAGACCTTCACCTTTCTTTATTTTCAGATATTGTATGATGGACACAGGTTAGCAAGTCATGAGTTGACTTGTTTTCCATCCATCCATTATCCATCCCGCTATATCCTAACTACAGGGTCACGGAGGTCTGCTGGAGCCAATCCCAGCAAACAAAGGGTGCAAGGCAGGAAACAAACCCCGGGCAGAGTGCCAGCCCACTGCAGGGCGCACACATACACACACCCACCACACACTAGGGACAATTTAGAATCGCCAATCCACCTAACCTGCATGTCTTTGGACTGTGGGAGGAAACTGGAGCACCCGGAGGAAACCCACGCAGACACGGGGAGAACATGCAAACACCACGCAGGGAGGACCTGGGAAGCAAACCCGGGTCTCCTAACTGCGAGGCAGCAGCGCTACCCACTGCACCACCGTGCCACCCTTGACTTGTTTTGTATCTCATTATTGTTTGAGTAAAAATTTAAGATAAAAAAACAATTAAGGGTCTGAGTTTTAAACAGAAAGTCAATTAAAATTAAGGCAAAACAGCACAAACTCGTCTCTAATTAAGCAAATGGTTAGGATACCTGCAGTCACTGCAGCCCTTCAGGATCACAGTCGGACACTCCTGCCATTGGCCCTGTCCTTGGGACAACACTAGCCTGTTTGCAGCACTCTGTGATCGCTTCCAGACAATACAGTACAGTATAGTTTAATTGTTATGTGCTTTCTGATGGAAATGACACGCATTCAAATGTGTATTCTTGCACAGGCATTGACATTTGTAATCAAATGTCCACTTCATCTTTCTGAAATTGTCAAACCACTGTTTTGCCTCAAAAAACTCCACATCCCACTCCCATGTCCATACATTTCTATATACAGATACAGAGCTACAGTGAATATGAAAATAATGTTGAATATAAAGATAGTTTTACCTCAGCAGCAAACCTCAATAGATTTCTTTATCTGCTTCTCTCCCTTCTCTGGCACAAGCCAACAAATTTGCAGATTACCTGCACACAAAAACAACAAGAATGACACAAAGTAGTGCAACACTGGTTTTCATGTCTAGTTGTGGGGGGTGCCATGTGTGACTGCACATTTTTTTCCAACCAGTTTAACAATCAGTAAGTAATTTATACCTTGAATTGATTTTGTTTTATTCACTGTCCTTTTTATTTCTTCTCTTATTTTGCATTTTGAAAAGTGCATTTACATTTATAGAAAATAAAGAAATATGTGTATTATTTGCCATATATTTCTTTTTAACTCACTCTTCCTGTAGATTTTGCTGTGTTAATTGTGGCTGGATACTGCATAGCCAAGCATAGCAGACACCAGGGTAAGTGACATTAACTGTGAAAGGGCATCTATTTTAGTGTTACTCTCTTGTGTCCTTATTAGTAAATAGCAAAAATCACCATAAAATAAGAAAATACAGAATACTAAGCTGAACAAAATATTCTTATGTATTTAAATTACTGTTTTATTCAGTAAAAACTTAGCATAACCAGTTTGTAATTTTTGGATTAGAAAACAAAAACAAAACAGTAGTAGGTTGCTTAATTAATGTTGGAATCAAGTTAAAAGAAGAAATTGGTTGGAATGAAAAGCTGTAGCCATGGTGGACCTTCAGGACTGAACCTGAGAACCACTGGTCTATTAGATTTTTATTTCTTTTGTACATTTAGGCATTTTCAGGATAGATATCTGTACACACTTGTATGTATTGTAATTAAATGCAAATAGTCAAATAAAAAATAAAATATGAGCTAAAAAATGGTAATGTAGTCACTTTTAGCTGCAGTTTGAACATAGCCTTAGTAGCTTGTAGCCATGTGTAGACTCAAATGCATTTATGACATGTAAAGATTTTTCAGTTCTGCCAAAAACTGTTTCTAAACATACACTGAGTCAAGAAACCAGGTTACTGAACAGGATCTTGAATTTGACTTAAATATAAAGTTTACATATGAAATTGTGTAGGTGCTAAATATCTATAATCTTCAAAGTGTGTAGATGTGATGGCAAGGCTGAATATAAGAAAAATTCCTTTACTTTTTCCCTTGTGCATCTTGTAATTTTATAATCTATAATTTAATATAATTTCTTGATTTGTCATAAGTTACTTTACTAGCCTGCACTTTGCAGCAATGTGAGCTAAACATTAAGAATCAAAAGTGAAAATCCTCACATTTAAGAAAACATTCACACTCCTTTCTTTGTTCTGTTGGTTGACAGGGTTTGCTTTTACAGGTTTGTGCTTAACAACAGGTTTCAGCATTTCATGTGCGTTTACTCCGTTTGGCTATTGTCTTAAATTGGACAGCATATGCAACAACCGAAAGGACAAGAACAAAAGAATGCCACTACAGTGGTATGCGGTTTGAAGATGAGAACAAAAAACCATTGTCGACAGAAATGCAGGTTTGAGGCAACAAAAGGGATGACTTAGTATTTTTTTAAAGTTTAGATCATTTCTAAACACGGCATTGGCATAAAAAATAGGATTAATAAAATATTACATATTGCTAAATAATTAAAATTTAAATAAGCAAAATATAGTAATTTAATATTTTATGTTTCTGATTTTGATTTCAGGGCTAAGTTATAAAAAATAAATATTATAAATAAAGGTCCAAAATCAATAAAATACAATTTGAAATATACAGAATTTTATGTTTTATTTTGTGCCTGTACATACAGTGGTGTGAAAAACTATTTGCCCCCTTCCTGATTTCATATTCTTTTGCATGTTTGTCACACAAAATGTTTCTGATCATCAAACCCACTTAACCATTAGTCAAATATAACACAAGTAAACACAAAATGCAGTTTTTAAATGATGGTTTTTATTATTTAGGGAGAAAAAATCCAAACCTACATGGCCCTGTGTGAAAAAGTAATTGCCCCTTGTTAAAAATAATCTAACTGTGGTGTATCACACCTGAGTTCAATTTCCATAGCCACCCCCAGGCCTGATTACTGCCACACCTGTTTCAATCAAGAAATCACTTCAATAGGAGCTGCCTGACACAGAGAAGTAGACCAAAAGCATCTCAAAAGCTAGACATCATGCCAAGATCCAAAGAAATTCTGGAACAAATGAGAACAGAAGTAATTGAGATCTATCAGTCTGGTAAAGGTTATAAAGCCATTTCTAAAGCTTTGGGACTCCAGCGAACCACAGTGAGAGCCATTATCCACAAATGGCAAAAACATGGAACAGTGGTGAACCTTCCCAGGAGTGGCCGGCCGACCAAAATTACCCCAAGAGCGCAGAGACGACTCATCCGAGAGGTCACAAAAGACCCCAGGACAACGTCTAAAGAACTGCAGGCCTCACTTGCCTCAATTAAGGTCAGTGTTCACGACTCCACCATAAGAAAGAGACTGGGCAAAACGGCCTGCATGGCAGATTTCCAAGACACAAACCACTGTTAAGCAAAAAGAACATTAGGGCTCGTCTCAATTTTGCTAAGAAACATCTCAATGATTGCCAAGACTTTTGGGAAAATACCTTGTGGACTGATGAGACAAAAGTTGAACTTTTGGAAGGCAAATGTCCCGTTACATCTGGCGTAAAAGGAACACAGCATTTCAGAAAAAGAACATCATACCAACAGTAAAATATGGTGGTGGAAGTGTGATGGTCTGGGGTTGTTTTGCTGCTTCAGGACCTGGAAGGCTTGCTGTGATAGATGGAACCATGAATTCTACTGTCTACCAAAGAATCCTGAAGGAGAATGTCCGGCCATCTGTTCGTCAAGTCAAGCTGAAGCGATCTTGGGTGCTGCAACAGGACAATGACCCAAAACACACCAGCAAATCCACCTCTGAATGGCTGAAGAAAAACAAAATGAAGACTTTGGAGTGGCCTAGTCAAAGTCCTGACCTGAATCCAATTGAGATGCTATGGCATGACCTTAAAAAGGCGGTTCATGCTAGAAAACCCTCAAATAAAGCTGAATTACAACAATTCTGCAAAGATGAGTGGGCCAAAATTCCTCCAGAGCTGTAAAGACTCATTGCAAGTTATCGCAAACGCTTGATTGCAGTTATTGCTGCTAAGGGTGGCCCAACCAGTTATTAGGTTCAGGGGGCAATTACTTTTTCACACAGGGCCATGTAGGTTTGGATTTTTTCTCCCTAAATAATAAAAACCATCATTTAAAAACTGCATTTTGTGTTTACTTGTGTTTTATTTGACTAATGGTTAAATGTGTTTGATGATCAGAAACATTTTGTGTGACAAACATGCAAAAGAATAAGAAATCAGGAAGGGGGCAAATAGTTTTTCACACCACTGTATAGGCCTAATAAAACTGAAGGTATTTTTTAACATGACTCAATTCTAAAGGTTTTTGTAATAACGAAACATATAACTCATTGTCACACAGGAATCCATAATACAGACCCTGCTGGAAATCTGCAAGGGGTAAAACCTTATTTGTTGAGCAAAACTATAGTAGAAACAAATACGGAGGCAAACTTCAACATGTTATAAAAACATTTAAAAAGCATTTTCACTCAGTAATAAGAGTAACAAATACAGCTGTGAAAAAGAAAAAAATCCAATTACAAAGTTAAGGACATTCATAAACTGGAGAAACAGCTCATTTCAAACTAGACATTATAACTTCCCAAAAGTCAAAATTCAAAATAAAAACCTCTGGAGGAAAAGAAAATAATTTTAATATGATTGGTGGCTTAGTAGTTTAAAGTGGGGTGGAAATGTTAATAGAAGAAAAGGTCATTTTAAAATCTAATTGATAAAGGCACTGAACATGTGGCATAGAATGGAATAAAACTATTGGCTGGTTATACTCTTCAGTTCCAGTTCACTAAACGGTGTACCAGGAAAAATAAATAGCTACTGAAATAAGAGAAAAATAAAAAATGATCCATTTCAATTAATTACGTAATTCATTCAAACAAGTTATGCAATGAATAAGTTAATAGTTCCTTCGAATTATTTTTTTGTTTTTTACCTGCTACTGAAATGGCTCCATAAAAACACTTCACATTAATCTCAAACATCATCATCCTTTCCTTCTGTGATGTCCAACTTTATATTCATCCAATTAAACAATGAGGTATATATATTTTTATTTTGATATAATTTATTAATACCAGGGAGTGAATTATCTTTTCGCATGACCTTTGGAAGTCATAAAGCAGAGTCAGCAATTGTACAGTGCCCGGAACAATTTTAAGGTTAAGGGCTGTGGACAGATGGAAGGACACTCATAGACATCAAATAAATGTTGGGGTGCAGGCTAGGTTGCCCCATTTAATCCAAAGTCAGATATTATACAGAACGCAGGTGCTAGATGGCACAAAACTCAAACAAAGTTACAGTAATAAGAAGTAGTCTTCACAACTCTCAAGGGTTAACAGCTTGGTAGAGCGGGTCTTTACCAGGAGACCCATTCTGGTTGTAGTTTGTGACCAGACTAAGATGACTCTCTCTGGGGTATCCAGTCTGTTATAGTGCTCTGACTGACCAGGGCAGAGTCAGTTACTCTTACATGGCATCTTCTTGCCTCTGTAGATGAAAATAATTCAGTTAGCAACAGTGTCTCTCACGCCTTGAGGTGTTATTGCTTACCTCAGATAAGTCTGAAAGGTGATTCTCTGATGCACATGCGTGACAGGGCTTTGCTCAAGGGTCCAAATGAGAAGGATCCCTTCTCCATAATTTGGAGACACCATTCCTGGTTGGGGTAAGCTTCAAGTACATCATAAAGCTAATAAATTCCTAAAAAAAATCATAAAGCTTTAAATAATAATAAGAAACAAAACCCAAACCTACACTGTCTCCCTTATTAGTTGAGGTTGGAAAGGGCTAAATCTTTATACTAAAATGCCAAAGTTCAAAATACCATGTTATTTGAAAATCTGAAGCAGTGCATAAAAATATTAGAATTTGAGTTGCACTAGTATTACGAAATTAATTGATGAAATAAAGACATGTTGTAAATATGACTGTTTTGACATTCACACACAACATACCAGTGGCTTAAAGTACCTTGGCCTGGAAGAATCTCAGAGTAGGCCAAGTCAACCCTGTACTCCACTCACAACAAGTGTACTAATCTTATTTCCCAATCTACAGTGAAAACTCACAAAATATACAAATAAGAAATAAATATAGCATAAAGAGAAGGGAATGCATATATAAACATAGATAATAGAAAGAGTCCAAAAATATACAGTGAATTAATATGTAAGAAAATGAAAAAAATTGTCCTCCCTTGTTCTCTCAGCTAATAAACATTATACAGTGATCCCTCGCTATATTGCACTTTGACATTCGTGGCTTCACTCCATCGCGGATTTTAAATGTAAGCATATCTAAATATATATCACAGATTTTTCAGTGGTTCACGGATTTCTGCGGACAATGCGTCTTTCAATTTATGGTACATGCTTCCTCAGTTTGTTTGCCCAGTTGATTTCGAACAAGGGACGCTATTGGCGGATGGCTGAGAAGCTACCGAATCAGAGCACGTATTACGTATTTTATAAAACTACCTAAAACTACCTGAAAGGCTACCTTCACATTGATCCCTTCATTGCGCCGCTTTATCGTGGTGCTTGCATACTTAAAAGCACAACAGCCCTATTGATTTTTGATTGTTTACTTTACTCTCTCTCTCTGACATTCTCCGCTCCTTACGCGCACTTTGAAGAGGAAGATCTGTTTGCATTCTTTTAATTGTGAGAAAGAACTGCCATCTCTGTCTTGTCATGGAGCATAGTTTAAACTTTTGAGTAAAGGGTGTTATTTCATGTCTAGGGGGTTCTAATGTTAAAAAAACATATTTAGAAGGTCATAAACATGTTTTCAGTGCTCTAACTGTGAAAATATTAGATTTATAAATAAAGAATCCTACTTTGTGGAAATTCATTTATCTGTCTGGAGCGGATTAACTGCGATAAACGAGGGTTTACTGTATAACTGTGCGGAGAATATTTATAAACAGTGTGGGAGAGTTTCTAAGGGCTTAAAATATATAAAAATAACCATACAAACATATGTTTTCTACTTCGCGTATTTTCACCTATCGTGAGGGGTTCTGGAACGGAACCCCCGCGATCGAGGAGGGATTACTGTATATAATTCATACAAAAAATATTCCCCACATAACCATTACACAAAATACATACAAAAACTACCAGAAACCCAACACACACAGTCAGGTTTGGAACTGTGACTGAAAAGATGGTGGAAATGATGAAGCCAGCCTAAATCCTTGAACTATAATAGGTGCAAAATGAGAAACAGTGATGATGGTACTACCCTGAAGTAAATAAATCTGAACAAAACCAGAATAGTCTCACCAATCTGAATTCTAGTGTCTTTGAATTATTTTCCAGGTTGAAACCAGAGTAAATGCCCTTCTGTCTAACTGTGGTGAGGTGGATTCTGGAAGTCCCTCAGCCCTGATAGCAGTCCTCAAGAACTGTTCAAGCATGTGCGATCAAGATGGCAGAAGCTGTGGATTGAAAACAAGATGGAGCGTAGGTTTAGGTCTCATGCCCTTTATTTATAGAAGAAGTCTGGAAATGTTGTTTACTGAGAACATTAAGTCCCACCTCAAAGGATCAAAGGCTGTCAATCAATGGGTTTTTTGCATCTACATAATGAATAACTCCCAGTTCTGTAAAAGGACAACAATCTGACAGAAACATTTAAAAAGACCAACAGAAATTACAAAAATCATGTGGTACCACTACACAGCAAATACCCTACAGTTTTTAACTCTTATAATAGAGTAGGTATTGTTTAATTTTTGCATGATAGTCTCTGTAATGTAGGCTCCAGTTCAGCACACAACCCAGGAGGACAGCCATAAATCATAAGCCAGTCAGCATAAGACAAAAAAATCCTTCCTACATCTGATAACTCACACCTTGCATAGCCTACCACACTGCTGTACAGCCCTAAAGAGGTTTGTGCATTGTGATGGCTTGTGGAGGACCGCACAACATAGTGCAGAAACATGGACTGCCTCTGCCACCTGAGATAGACCAAGGTGACTGCACGGAAAAGTCAGTAATAGCTCACATTCACATTCACATTGTCTGAAGTTTCATTTTCTGTGTTCTCTGATGGCTTGTTGTAAATATTTCACTCAGGAATGTGGTCAAATGTAATGGTGATACTTATTCAAATAAGGTGCTTTTTAAGCCATTCAGGGTTACTGGAGGGATGTGATAGGAACTGGATAAAAGTGTATGCACAACTGCGTAGTTTTAAGTGGATCTGAGATTTATAAAGATAGATAGATAGATAGATAGATAGATAGATAGATAGATAGATAGATAGATAGATAGATAGATAGATAGATAGATAGATAGATAGATAGATGGATACTTTATTAATCCCAAGGGGAAATTCTACTCCAGCAGCAGCATACTGATAAAGAACAATATTAAATTAAAGAGCGATAACAATGAAGGTATAACAGACAGACAATAACTTAATAATGTTAACGTTTACCACCCCGGGTGGAATTGAAGAGTCGCATAAAGTGGGGGAGGAACGATCTCCTCAGTCTGTCAGTGGAGCAGGACAGTGACAGCAGTCTGTCGCTGAAACTGCTCCTCTGTCTGGAGATGATACTGTTCAGTGGATGCAGTGGATTTTCCATTATTGACAGGAGCCTGCCCAGTGCCCGTTGCTCTGCCATGGATGTCAAACTGTCCAGCTCCATGCCTACAATAGAGCCTGCCTTCCTCAGCAGTTTGTCTAGGTGTGAGGTGTCCTTCTTCTTTATGCTGCCTCCCCAGCACACCACCACGTAGAAGAGGGCGCTCGCCACAACCATCTGACAGAACATCTGCAGCATCTTATTGCAGATGTTGAAGGACGCCAGTCTTCTAAGGAAGTATAGTCAGCCCTGTCCTTTCTTACACAGAGAATCAGTATTGGCAGTCCAGTCCAATTTATCATCCAGCTGCACTCCCAGGTATTTATAGGTCTACACCCTCTGCACACAGACACCTCTGATGATCACGGGGTCCATGAAGGGCCTGGGCATCCTAAAATCCACTACCAGCTGCTTGGTTTTGCTGGCGTTCAGTTGTAGATGAGTGAATATCGTTTCTTTCTCTCTAATAATATAAAGACTTTTTCGAATGTTTGTCCCTGTGGTTTGTTAATTGTCATAGCAAAAGCTATTCTAACGGGAAAGTGTAAACATTTTAATACGAATGGCATATCAAGATCTCCTTTGGTGTCTAATGTTTTCTTGCGAAAGATGTACTACATTACCTTTCTTGTCACCTGTTAAAATTTTATAAGAGCTGAGAGTGCAGAATCTATGTCTGACAAAAGCATTCACATGAATGAGAGGTGAGAGGACCGTGGGCGTGGGCCATTAAACATAAATGGTTGAGAGGAGATAGGGACATGATAAAATCTCATGGACAAAGTCTCGTCTCGTGGGACTTGAAAAAATCTCTTGAAAAAAGTCTCTCTTGTCCCAGGATTTTTTTATATAATAGATATCAATTTTAATATAAACACATTTCAGTTCCAGCTGGAAGCATTGTATTTAATATTTAAAATATATAATATATTTAAATCAGTCTTGGATATTTATAATACTGGTATGTCAGTTTAATCTGAAATTTTAAAATAAACCTTATCATTTGTCATTATCTAGTGGCAATTTGTAAGAGATTCAGACTATATGACAACTTATCTTAAAGGACAGATAGACAGACAATACTTTATTTGTAATTAAAATTTCACAGAGGCTCAAAAACTTCATATTTATGTATGAAAATCAATATATAGTATCTTTATGTATGTATATGTGTATATATTTGTATATATTCTAACCAGTAGGGATGCCACCAAGCCCAAACCCCAGACATCAACAAACTCAACACAGTTCTGGGTTCAGATAAAGAATTTGTTTATTCAGAGTAGTACCTGTACAAAATCAAAATATTACAATCGGAGATAATGTATAGGTGTTTGCTTTTATTCCATTCCTCCAGTTAACTGTTGCCCTCTGCCTCATAACTCTGAATTGCCCAGATGGGGTTGAGTGAGTTCTTTTTTAACCAACCCCAGGCACTTAACAGGGCTACCCAATCTAGCTACAACTCCCATTTAGCCCTGTAGGTGTGCACCTAGGAGGTCCACCCAAGAAATACTGCCATCTAGCATATTGGAGACGGAATTGTTCTGGATAGACAATCTCCCTTTGTTCCTCCGTGATGGCCTCCCAACCAGGAAAGGCACCAGCAGCTAACCCTGCTGGGAGGCCCATCCATCCACGTCCTTTCATTACAGTCTCCTACTCGGGTAAAGAACCACCCTCACTTCTGGTTGGAATGCCAGTCCACCCTCCCTGGCATGTACAATATATAAGATAAGTGCTGCATAAATACTGTTAAATGCTTGTGTAGCAAGATTTAAAATGTTAGTAGTGTTTAAGTTGAGCAATCATTTTCTAATCCTGTGACGTCAAAGGTTCAATTGACATGGCAAAAAAAATGTTATCATTTATCACATATCTGAAAGCTTCCAGTCTGAGGAGAAACACATTTTTTTAATGAGAATATAAATATTTATCTTAATGTTTTATATATCACCTTTCCCATTTGTTATCTGTTTAGGACCTTTGAAATCTAAATACCGCTTGTCACTTCCAAAATTGTAATATTTTAAATATCTAAAATATTTGAATCCAAATTTGCTTAGATTATTGTATTCTGAAATTAAAATTAACCCTGTAATGTTGCACCATCTGGTGGCTTTCAGGCTGCACTGCTATGTGTGAATTAGTACATTTGGGTATCTTATATTTTATATAGTGTATACAGCAACTGCTTGCATTACAATATTTAAATTATTTAAGGTCTTTAATAGGAGGCTCTATTGGGTTTTCATCCCAGGTCCTCCCTGAGTGGAGTTTGCATGTTCTCCCATGTCTTTGGTGGGCTTCATCCAGGTGCTGCGGTTTCCTCCCAAAGTCCAAAGATTTACAGGTTAAGTGTATTGGCGATGTTAAATTGGCCACAGTGTGTATTTATAATATGCATAAATATAAATTAATGTTAATTAATTAATGTTGTTAATTTGTTTTTCTGTAATGTTAACATTTTTTTTATAATTTAACTTATCATTTGACATCATGTTGTTGAGCAAGTGAGTCCTCTGAGAGTTTGTGATTAAGGCCCAAGAGATGAAAGTACCCTGATGGATAAAGCAAAACCTGGGCAAGACAAAAGGATCAAAACTCAGGTTGGAGATCAGAGGAGAAGTGGCTAAGCTAAAATACAAAATGAGTACAAGGGTGCACAGCAAAGTGACTTAAAAAGTGTTCTTCAAAGCAGCTTTTAGCTTTTTTGGATTCTGGAAAGACAGTCATACCTTTAAGGTTGTTTGATTCAAGGAGAGAATGTTTTGGGCATGCATGCTACGATCTTATATAGGGGGTCATACAATGATGTAATTAATCACAATGACACCTGATCATACACAGTGCTATACACAGTATGGCAGCAGTGAGGCAAAGACTTTTGGAGGATGGCCTGGTGTCAAGAAGGGCAGCAAAGAAACCTCTTCTCCCCATGAAAGAAATCAGGGACAGACTAATATTCTGCAAAAGGTACAGGGATTGGACTGCTGAGGACTGGGGTAAAGTCATTTTCTATGATGAATCCCCTTTCCAATTGTTTGGGGCCCCCGGAAAAAAAGATTGTCCAGAGAAAAAAAGGTCAGTGCTACCATCTGTCCTGTGTCATGCCAACAGTAATCCATCCTGAGACCATTCATGTGTGGGGTTGCTTCTCAACCAAGGGAGTGGGCTCACTCACAATTTTGCCTAAGAACACAGCCATGAATAAAGAATGGTACCAAAACATCCTCTGAGAGCAACTTCTCCCAACCATCCAAGAACAGTTTGATGAGGAACAATGCCTTTTCCAGCATGATGGAGCACCGGGCCATAAGGCAAAAATGATAACTAAGTGGTTTAGGGAACAAAACATCAAAATTTTGGGTCCATGGTTAGGAAAATCCCAGACCTTAATCCCATTTTAGAATTTACAATACAATACAATACAGTTTATTTTTGTATAGCCCAAAATCACACAAGAAGTGCCGCATTGGGCTTTAGCAGGCCCTTCCTCTTGACAGGCCCCCCAGCCTTGACTTTCTAAGAAGACAAGAAAAAACTCCCAAAAAAACCCTTGTAGGGAAAAAAATGGAAGAAACCTTGGGAAAGGTAGTTCAAAGAGAGACCCCTGCCAGGTAGGTTGGACGTCCAGTGGGTGTCAAAAAGAAGGGGGTCAATACAATACAATACACAGAACAGAACAAATCCTCAATACAGTATAAAAATAAAAATTTTAGAAGTACGGAGCAGAATTTAACAGTAGATGATATCACATAATATGACTTGGATTTCTTTAGAGTCCTGGAGACCTCATTCATCAAGCTGCCTCCACCATTTGGCCATTCCACAGCTGAAATAGCACTGGGCCAGCCAATCCAATGAAAGAACCCCTCTTTCCCACGATTCCTGTGATCCTCCATCAGGGATGACTTTACCTTTGACAGGCAAAACAACTTGGCAGGTGGAAAGTGGCACCGAGTGCTACATTTGAGTACCGAGAAGAGAAACAGAATAGGTGAGGGTTAGTATCCAATTATAACTATCATGTTACTTATGTTTTAGTGCTAACTACTAACAACAGAGATGCAATATGTACAGTTAATCAGCAGCTCTAGTCAGGATATGCTAAACTGAAGTAGTGAGTCTTCAGCCGAGATTTAAAAGCTGAGACCAAAGGGGCATCTCTTCTAGTGGCAGGCAGGCCATTCCACAGTTTAGGGGCCCTGTAACTAAAAGCTCGACCTCCCACTGTTATTTTATTATTCCTTGGAGTCATAAGCAGACCAGCAACTTGAGATCTTAATGTGCTCTCTGGTTTGTAAGTCATGATAAGTTCAGACAAGTAAGCTGGACCTTGGCCATTTAATGCTTTATATGTTAAGGAGGATTTTGAAATCTGCCCTAAACTTAACCGGGAGCCAGTGCAAAGATTTAAGAATTGGAGTTATGTGTTTGTATTTTCTTGTTCTTGTAATAATTCTTGCAGCAGCTTTTTGGATTAAATGGAGGCTGTATAAAGAACAATTTAAACATCCAGTTAACACCACATTGCAGTAGTCAATCCTACTAGAATTAAGTGCATGAATTAATTTCTAAGAATCCTGTTTATTTAGAAAGCACCTTAATTTCCCAACATTTGTAAGATGGAAGAAACATGATTTGGACAACTTTGTAATGTGTGCTTTAAATGACATGCTAGAGTCAAAGATAACTTCTAGATTTCGGGCTGATTCAGTAAAATTAATGGTGATTCCAACTGAGTTAAATGATGACAAAATATTGTTGTGATCAGCGTCATTCCCTCTCTGTTTTATCTGTGTTTAAAGACAAGTAGTTCTCATCCATCCAGTCCTTTAATTCACTAACACAAATAATTAAAGACAACATCTGAGAAACTTCATTTGATCTAAATGAAAGGTATAACTGGATATAACTATATATATATATATATATATATAGAGATATATATATATATATATATATATATATATATATATATATATAAGATATATATATATATATATATATATATATATATACTGTATATATATATACAGTATTATATATATATATGGGTATAACTGGATCTGCATACGAGTGAATATTAACATTATGTTTTCTAATGATAGATCCCAGTGGAAGCATGTAAAGTGAAAATAGTAAAGGTCCCAGTACTGAGCCCTGCGGGACACCAAATCTCACTTCTTTGTATAATGATGGGGTACTGTCAGCCCATTTCTGTACATACTGGAATCGATTTGATAAATAAGAACTGAACCAAGCGAGCTCACTGCCTGTAAAACTTAACATCATTTCTAGCCTGTGCAGTGAAATAGAATGGTCAGTGGTGTCAAATGCTGTGCTTAATTAAGTCTAAGAATATAATTAAGAGTGGAGTTTCCTTCATCAGAGGATATCAGAATGTCGGTTACAACTTGCGTTAGTGCCATTTCTGTACTATGACCAGTGCGGAAACCAGACTGGAATTTCTCAAATAAATTGTAATGCGTAAGGTGTGACTGAAGCTGATTGGTGACTACTATTTCTAGAGATTTTTATTTTTTATTTTAGAGAGAAAGGGTCAATTTGAAATAGGCCTATAATTATTTAATATGTGTGGGTCTAGGTCTGACTTTTTAAGTAAAGGTTTAATGACCGACACTTTTAGTGCATCAGGTACTGTGACATGCAATAATGAACTATCGATAATATTTAGAATAGGCAGTGCAAGAACATCCATTGCACTTTTTACTAGTTTTGTTGGCACTGGATCTAGGGAACAAGTAGTGAGCTTCATTTTAGAAATTAAAGTTAAGACTTCCTGCTCCGTTACAGGATTAAAATAATTAAAGTGCTGAATGCAAGTGAGACAGGGTCTGCTAAGCTAGTATTTAGTTTGTACTGTGATGCTGAGATCTAGGATCTTACATTTTTAATTTTCTCATTGAAGATGTTCATAAAGTCTGTACTGCTAATATATGTTGGTATTTTGCACTGTTGATCTGAATTTCCATTTGTTAATTTAGCCACTGTTCTAAACAGTACCCGAGGATTTTTTATTATTGCTATCTATTATTGTAGAATAGTATTCTGAGTAAGCTTTAAAAAGTTTTTTTAAATATTTTTTAACACTCTCTGTCCATGCAATTTGAAAGACATGTAGTTTTGTTGTTCTCCATCTGCGCTCCCACTTTCGACACTCTAATTTAAGAGCTTGAGTGTTTTCATTAAACCAGGGAGAGTTTCTATGTGCTTTGATCACTTTTATTTTAAGGGAAGCCACTGTGTCCAGAGCATCTCACAAGGTCACATTATAATGTGATGTTAGCTGATCTAAATTGTTTTCCACATTTACATTTGATGTTAACTGATCTAAATGGTTTTCCACAATTACACTCAATTTACTCAAAGTATCTATAAATTTTGAAGCAGAATTACAATCTAAATGTCTTTGTTTTAAATCTGTGAGTGCGCTGGCAAGGGCAGGACTAAATCAAATGTAATTAAGTAGTGAAATAACTTCATTAAATGGAGTAATATTTAAATTTTGAATTTCAACTTATGGTCATTCCTCAAGATGCGGGTGGACAAAAACCCACAAATTCTGACAAACTCCAAGCATTGATTATGCAAAAATGGGCTACCATGAGTCAGGATTTGGCCCAGAATTTGACTGACAGCATGTGAGGGTGAATTTCAGAGGTCTTGAAAAAGAAGGGCCAACACTGTAAATATTGACTCTTTACATAAACTTAATGTAATTGTCAATAAACATCTTTGAAATCTATGAAATGCTTGTAATTATACTTCAGTATACCATAGAAACATCTGACAAAAGATCTAAAAACACTGAAGCAGCAAACTTTGTGAAAACATATATTTGTGTCATTCTCAAAACTTTTGGCCAAGTGTGTAGAGGGTGGAGAACAACGGTGGCTCCTTGCAGTGTGGCTAGGCATTCCTCTATCTTTTGGAGTGGGTAGGCGTCCGTTAAAGTTAGTTCATTCAACTTGTGAGAGCCAATTCACCAGCTGACTCAACCATGCTTTTTTCCGAATGAGAACAACTGATGATGCCCATACAGATTTGGAGAGGATTACAACTCCTGCATCCAGCATTCCCTGTAGGTGTAGCTGCTCTTCTTCCTGGAATCTTAAGATAGTGTGTCTTGAGGACAGGTGTAAAGGTCAATGCAGTGTATGATGGTAGAGAAGTGTCCCAGTTTATTGTCACTGGCTGAAAAGATAAACTTGTAATCTAAAAGTAAGGTGATCAGCTATTCTTATTGGTCTAGTATGATACTTTCACTAGAGGCAATATACAGGCTTTGAAAGTATGAAGGCAGTTCCAAAACAGTTGGTGACTGGGTTTTCTGTACTTTGAAAGATACTGAGAGGTTTGTTCATTCAGTTTTGAATTGGTTAGTTTTGCAAGTACGAGTGGTTCAGTTTCTATGAGGACTCCCAGACATGTGCCCTGTGGAAGTTTTGCCTCCCAAACAGGTATACGGTATCCATCTGGACCAGCACACTAACTATAGATATGCCATCTGCTAATTTTATTGGCTCCAGTACTGCTGTTAGACTCAGCCTTGGATTTAAAAACAGTCACCAATACATCATGTTCACTACATGGCAGGATTGTTGATGTATACTCTAGATATACACACGATACAGCATACTCTCTCTTCCACTATATGAGTGGGCACTAATTCACTTCCAATAAAGACCTTACCTCTTACATGAATGGTCATGTTCATAGCTAACATGAAATCTAATCCTAGGATAAGCTGCTGTTGGATAGGAGCAACATAGACCTCCCATCTCCACGACTTACTGTGGATTTTTGAATTCAGTATCTTCACTTTTATATATTCCTTTCCTGACCCTGCATTACACAGCACACAGCAGTTCTCCAAATCTAAGCTTCTGATGTAGTTCTAATGAAATGATGGTGACCTCAGTACCATCCAGTATTAGATACCTCCAGTATCTACAACAGCTTGAATAGGCAAATTGTTTATGGTGACTGAAATATGTAGGCTGGGTTCTGGTGCTGCCATCCTTCCGACACTAGCAAAAGATGAATTGGTCAGCCTCTTGACACTTCCATCATGGCTCATGAATCATTTGGAATGGAGCTAACTTGTATCTTGGATTTGCTGCACTCTTGTCTTAAATGGCCTTCTTCACCATAGCAGTAGCTTTGCCAACTTTTGATGGGCTTGGTGAACTAAGCCAGGTTGTTCTGTTAGGGCTAGGCAGCTGGCTTTCACTGCTCCTTCCTCTGTCCATTGCAGGTTGAATGCTGGAAGATCTGTCTCTTGGGTATGGGAGTTGCACATGTGAAGTGGGCTCACTATAATTTAGGACATGATCCAGAGTTTCAGTAGTTGACGTCTCACCACTTTATAAAGTATAGCTTGAATCTGCTCCCTGGTCACAGGTGGCTGATTTGGGTTTTCTCAAGGATTTAAGGCAGAAATTGGACTAATATCCATGTCCTCATTGCACCAGTATACACATCTAAGCAATTCTCTTGCCTCAGGGTCTCTGCCAAGTACTGTTCTGTAATTGTGTTCATGCACCCTCAACCAACCTTTGGGCTTCAGACAGAGTTGCTGGATCATTATTCATGACTTCATAAGCTACACACTAGTTGTGAAACAACTTCAGGAAAATATCAGCAGCTAATTGGTCCTCTCGGATGTATTCAGGGAGCGAACAGACAAAACACTAGATGGTCCTCTGAGTCTTTCATATGGTCAATCCACTCATTTAGCACCAGTCCATGCATGCCCATGTGCTGCCCTCTCAAAAGGAATAAAAAATATCTCCCAATCTTCCTTCCCACCAAATGTGCCTGGCTTTGCATTAGTGAAGCATGATGTTGCAGGGTGCTGTACATGATGGAGGTAGCACCTGTTTGGACCATCCTGACAAATAGTGTTGTTATTATCTTCATGGCGAAGATGGCTGGGTATGCCATGCTTCAGAACAGGTGACTGATCTGTACTGTCAAGCCAACTATTGGTTGTGGCAGATGGTGATGCTATAACTCTCCTAACCAAGATACAGGGGCACACAATGGGTTCTGAAATAGGGTCCATGGCAGGACTGGAGATGTAGGATTGCTGGCAAATAACTTTTAATTCTAAAGCAAACTGCTGCTCTTCTGTCATGACTGCAGGTCTGGGTGTGCTTTCAAACTTGGACAGTGTTGGAGGAGTTGAAGGTCTGATCTAATTGCCTGGCAGACAGCAAGTTGAGTCTTAATTAAGATTTTCAGCCAAGCAGGCTCAGCACTCGCATTCCTTTCTCTGGTTTAAGATCAGCTTCTTCCATTATCTTTTATTTGGTTATTTATTAATCTTTATTGTTCATGTTGCCAACTGAAGTAGCAGTTCAAAGGTGCTCTCTATTTTTCCCCACAATACAGTCTCTGGAAGCTCTAAGTGCTGCCGACAGCAGTCTTCCTAGCTCTCAACTCTTTATTTATTTAAGTAAGTCCTTGTATCAATGTCCCCGCCTATGTGAACGCTCCGCTCCTCAATTTCGTTGCCACAGTAAGCAATTATTTCTTTGCAGCTGCTGTTTCATTTGCCTTCTACGTATACCTGTGAATCTATTCTGATGCCGACACCACTTGTCATGCTTTTCTGTGTGTGGGTAAACACTGGTCCACAAAAATATCCATCAGGAATCCTTTAACTGCCCATAAGATAAATGGTTGCACTGTTTTAGGAAAGATAGGCAAAACTAAAAATGTGTGGGGAGGGGTTGATATATATGTGAAACAAAATTTAAACGGATGTCTTCTTCAATTAGGTGATTAGCCGCATCTTAATGAGGGTGTCTGAATTCAGCTAGAAAACGTTAAGGACTGTGGCTGTTATTATTGGGTGGGGCGGGGGATTGGGTGGGGCTTATTAGGCTCCTCCCCTCCAAAGCAGACAGTAGTTTCATTGTGCATTTTTTTTAATTAAAAAGCAAATTTAGAGGGGAATAATATAGTTATGGGGGATTTTAACCAAATATTTACCAGGCTAGCCCTACAAGTAGGCGAGCACAAGAACAGGAGGTTTAAAATATAAACATCAATGAAATCCTAAACAATTAGGATAAACTGCAGGGTGTAGAGGTGAATGAACCATTAGAATCAAGTAACCATAATATAGTACATTTGATAGCATTTTGGCACATGCAAAAAAATTAAAACTCTAGTAGGGAAAATTATGAGTAGATGCGGCAAAATCTAAAATGGATAAACCAGGATAAATTTTTAAGCGCAGAAACAAGTGTATTGGGGCATGTTTAAAACAAGTTCATCCCAAAATGTATAAGCATTAAGTAATTTAAGAAAACTCTACAGTGGATAAATAAGGAGTTTTAAAAGAATCTGGAAAGAAAAATTCAACTGCGCAAGGCATATAAGACAAAACATTTCAGCATTAATTATGAAAGCATACTGTAAGAGCAAAGGTTAAACAGATATTAGGAAAGCTAAAAGGCAGTTAGAGGTAATTGTGGAAAAGGAGGAAAATGACCCAGTAATTTAGTAGTAAAAGGACAGTTAAGGAGGTGAAGAACATTGGGAACGACAGGCTCAAACTACTTGTAAATAATATAGACAGTGAAATAACAAATGCTATGAATGTGGCCTTTTCTAAAGTTTACACATGCGGAAATGTCAATATCTTCAAAACAGTAACAGGGACTATCAAAGTGCACATAGTGATTTGCACATTATAGGAGATGAAGTGCTGCTTAGATTAAAAAGGCTGACATCAAAAGTGTTTTGTCTTGGTAGAGTTTTATATTGCTCTACTTTCCTCTTTTGCATTATTAATTTCTAGCCTTTGTCAGAATGCCCCAAATCCCATAGACTTACCACTGTTTATAAGGTATTGTACTTTATAACTTCTCCCCACCTACCCTTTTATATCTATAACCTCAGGAAATTACATAAAGTAAAAGACAAGCAGTAGTTAAGTTACACTTTAAATAATGTATTATTGATAATATTCATAAAAAGAACAATAAGCAAAGTACAAGTGAGCAGTGGCAACCATACAACCTGATAAATGTTGATGTGTAGTTTCAGGAGGCAAACAAACTTGTTTGTTACCTAAAATGTCTCTAGTTAAGGCATCATTTTTGGTTAGCTTTCTTTAGAACTGGCCGCATGCCTGTCTCAATATGGCTGCTGAGCTGTGCACTTCATTGTGTTATCCTTTTCAGTTCATGGTGTGTGAGATGCTCCTTCATCATGGTGGTGTTGGGGTAGCAACCAAATTTATGCACTCTTTGTCCAAATTTGTACACCAATAGGGCACCGTGCTACAGAATGGCCTCTGATTCAGTCAATCCCAAACAGCCATACTTCAGACCAATGGTGGCACAAAATAACTTTCACACCTGTCCTCAAAACCATGTGTTGAGTGAAGCTTGCCAGCTAGGTAATTTGGCTTTCCTGTGGGGGTTGACAGAGAGAGTCCTGCAGTGAATCACTTGCCAAACTGGTTTTCAGCACTTCCCCTGACCCTGTCATAAAATTATTCACTATCCTGGCTCAGCCTAAAAGGGGGAAGGGGTTGTTAACCATTAAACCATTGCTGCTCTTATCAATCACATAACACTAATATTACATTGTTTTGTCTAAGTTACAAATAAAGACATACAAAATATTTATCAACTTGTATACAAAATGTCACACCACAACAAAAAGATTTGCCAGAGCTAGATAATATTTATAATCGAGTGCTTAAGGAGGTTATTAAATATTTCTTTACTGAAGTTTCAGGCATTTAGAATGACAGTTTGTAGAATGATCTGAAGAAGGCAGAATCTATTGTTAGGAGTTATTTTTATACCTTGAACTTCCACAACTTGCCTACCATTGTCTATGATATTCCTTATTAACAACAACCTTGAAAGCTAGTCGAGGCATCACAGTTCAATATAAGTTTGAATCAAAAACACAGTGTCCAGGTTGTTTAAGTAATAATATAAATTTGTAAGATGTGTGAGATTTAAGCGAGTAATTGTGAGATTTAAGACTTCAGCTTTTGCTTCTAAAGACAATAAGAACAATTTGGGGTATATCGTGGCATAAGCAAGAGAAAAAATAAAATATTGTAATGAAACAGTTAATCTGTTTTCTGTGTATTAGAATAAATTTGCACAAAGACAAAGTTTAGGGGTGGAACAGATGAATAAAACTGTTAAAACTGCTGTCTCACTTTGACCACTATCTGCATATTCTTCCTACTCTGTGTAGGTCACATGCTCCTTTGAACCTACACTGAATTTTATGAGTGAGTTTAAGTGTGTAAGTGTGCCATGTGATGGACTGGCACCTGGTTATCTAGGGTTAGTTTCTGCATTGCACCCAATGCTGCCTTGATAAGCTCAACTTGCTATGACCCTGAATACAAATATTTATATTTAATATATTTATTATGAATGCATATTTATTTGAAAATATTTAAGATGGGAGAAAGAATGCATAGAGGACATCAGAAAATATAATAATTTTTCTTTCAACTTGACTAAGAATCTTGAATAAGATCTAGAATCTAGACCCTAATTAATGATTTTGGAAAATAATATCCACTTCGGAGCAAAATGTCATTTAAAGAAGGACACATTTTGGATCCCTTCAAATACTTCAAGGCTGTTAGGCAAAGAAGATAATATAGTACTCTGGACATGAAGACCAGGGGGCTCAATTATAAAGATTTCATACTCACAAAAAGAGGCTCAAAATGAGCATAAACAACTCATACACAAGTCTCGTAATTTATAAAGTAAAACTTAACACGTGAAGTTATGTATATTTAATGGCAACTCTGACCTATGCATAAACAACATTTCAGAAAAATGATAACACCATCGATTAAGCTGAGAAATGCTGCTGAAACAGCTAAATGTTGACTTGCATGCAAAATAATTCATATCACCAAGCTGTTATTATAATATCTGTTGACATGATAAACGTATTCCCCTATTATAAAAGAAAATCTTGAGACGAGACGAGACAAGACTACTGCCAAGAGATTTTTTCAAGTCCCACCCTCCTCTCAACGATTTCCGGTTAACGGCCCACGGCCACGGTCCTCTCACCTCTCATTCGTGTGAATGCTTTTGTCAGACACAGTTCCTGTGAACTCAGCTCTTATAAATTTTTACATTTTCCTTATGAGAAAATTGTCGATTGGTTACACGGCAAATTGTTTAAATGCGTATCAATAGACTATGCTGAAACAGTTGGTGGTGGTGATGGTGCAGAAGATAAAAATATCAGCTTACAATAATCCATACAATATCTACACTTTGGTCTTCCACTGGCCAAAGACCTGTTGAAAGAAGGATGTATTGTAATGTTATTACGTAATTTATGTATGAGTGTGGGGCTATGCAATAGGAAAAGATTAGTTGTATTCAAAATCGATCGAACAGTTCTGACATGTAAAACTTTAACAGACAACAAGAAAGATAATGTAGTACATCTTCCACGGGTAACATTAGACACCAAAGGAGATCTTGATATGTCATTCGTATTAAAACGTTTACAGTTTCCCATTAGTGTCTGCGTGGGTTTCCTCCGGGTGCTCCGGTTTCCTCCCACAGTCCAAAGACATGCAGGTTAGGTGGATTGGCGATTCTAAATTGGCCCTAGTGTGTGCTTGGTGTGTGGTTGTGTTTGTGTGTGTCCTGTGGCACCCTGCCCAGGATTGGTTCCTGCCTTGTGGCTGGGATTGGCTCCAGCAGACCCCTGTGACCCAGGGTTCGGATTCAGCGGGTTGGAAAATAGATGAATGGATGGATTTACAGTAAAACTGTAAGTTTAAAAAGTATTTGCGTGTTAATTTCAAAGCCAAAAAGAACGAAAACGTATAACGCAATGAATACCTCTAACAAAACATGAAACATGATTTTCTTTCAATTTATTACGTTTTATTATTTTTTCCTATGGTTAATTACTCACTGTAATATAAAATTGTTAGTTTTATTATGCATATGTAACAATTCCCATGAAAATAACAATCTGTTTAAATTGTACATCTGCTTCCCCATATGCGAGCAGCAGAGCCATGAAGTGAGAAGCATGTAGCACCCACCCGGGGGTTGGCGAGCAAAGTTGGACAATGATGAATATTTGCACTGAAGAACCTTTTTGCTTTGTTGTCAGTTTATATCAGCTTATTGTTGTCACTTCTCAGGGGAATGGCCAACAGGTCAGGAATATCTCAGCCACTACATCATGCCTGCTGTGCTGGAAATTATTAACCATTGGATGAGGCAGTACATCCAGTTTTTGTATGGTGTGAATCCACTTACATAAAACATAGCATTTCTGGCAACATAAAAAGGCAATTTAGTTCCCCTAATGTAATCAAAGCAATTTACTGCACTCATACTGCAATAAGGACACCTAGTGAGAATGAGGCTACTTTTGTTAACCATGAGCAGTGACATTCCATTAATGCACAAATCATCTGTGATGCCAAGATGTACAGTAGCTACCAAGCGTCATGCCTCAGTGGCCTGAGTCAAAATATGATTTAATTTATTTTGAGGTCAAGTAATCTTTGTCAGACATGACGGTACTGTACATGGTGGCTGGCTTATTGATAGAGTAACTGGCTGAACCCTGTGTTTTTCATATGCTCTATAGTATTCATTGTAACAGAAATTATGTCATTACATGTACCACGTAATAGCGACTACCCACTCAGATGCTGATGTGTTACGCCTTTACCGATCCCAAGAATACAGAGGAGTGATGCTGAGCATCATCTTTAACTCTCAGTTGCAGAGCAAACCCAGATACTCTTGAATGAAGGTGGCAGGGTTTCGACATGTCAGGAGTGAGGCCAATGAGGTTCTGCAGCATCGTGATTGCATATGTTTGAGGCTGATTAGCATACTTCATATATGGAATTTTTTAAGGGCAGCATTTCAGGCACATTCATGTACGCACATTTACAAGATGATCATGACTTATAAAGGGTAAATTGTTTAAAAATGTGCGTATGCCAGATTTAATAAATCTGATATTTTTGGTGTTGTGCATATTTTCATGCTCAAACCCACTAAATGTTTGATAAATGAGGTCCCAGGGGTGCCTAACTGTACATCAAGTGAAAGGGAGCACCACAAAGTTGAATATATGTTAAATACACGTGCCGGTCATAAAATTAGAATATCATGACAAAGTTGATTTATTTCAGTAATTACATTCAGAAAGTGAAACTTGTATATTAGATTAATTCATTACACACAGACTGATGTATTTCAAATGTTTATTTCTTTTAATTTTGATGATTATAACTGACAACTAATGAAAGTCCCAAATTCAGTATTTTGGAAAATTTGAATATTGTGAAAAGGTTAAATATTGAAGACACCTGGTGCCACACTCTAATCAGCTAATTAACTCAAAACACCTGCAAAAGCCTTTAAATGGTCTGTCAGTCTTGTTCTGTAGGCTACACAATCATAGGGAAGACACCTGACTTGACAGTTGTCCAAAAGACGACCATTGACACCTTGCACAAGGAGGGCAAGACACAAAAGGTCATTACTAAAGAGGCTGGCTGTTCACAGAGCTCTGTGTCCAAGCACATTAATAGAGAGGCGAAGGGAAGGACAAGATGTGGTAGAAAAAAGTGTACAAGCAATAGGGATAACCGCACCCTGGAGAGGATTGTGAAACAAAACCCATTCAAAACTGTGGGGGAGATTCACAAAGAATGGACTGCTGCTGGAGTCAGTGCTTCAAGAACCACCATGCACAGACGTATGCAAGATATGGGTTTCAGCTGTCGCATTCCTTGTGTCAAGTCACTCTTGAACAAGAGACAGTGTCAGAAGCGTCTCGCCTAGGCTAAAGACAAAACTGCTGCTGAGTGGTCCAAAGTTATGTTCTCTGATGAAAGTAAATTTTGCATTTCCTTTGGAAATCAAGGTCCCAGAGTCTGGAGGAAGAGAGGAGCGGCACCGAATCCACGCTGCTTGAGGTCCAGGGTAAAGTTTCCACAGTTAGTGATGGTTTGGTGTGCCATGTCATCTGCTGGTGTTGGTCCATTGTGTTTTTTGAGGTCCAAGGTCAATGCAGCCGTCTTCCAGGAAAATTTAGAGCACGACGAAGTTTATGGAGATGCAGATTTCATTTTCCAACAGGACCTGGCACCTGCACAAAGTGCCAAAACTACCAGTACCTGGTTTAAGGACCATGGTATCCCTGTTCTTGATTGGCCAGCAAACTCGCCTGACCTTAACGCCATAGAAAATCTATGGGGTATTGTGAAGAGGAAGATGCAATACGCCAGACCCAACAATTCAGAAGAGCTGAAGGCCACTATCAGAGCAACATGGGCTCTCGTAACACCTGAGCAGTGCCACAGACTGATTGACTCCATGCCACGCCGTATTGCTGCAGTAATCCAGGCCAAAGGAGCCCCAACTAAATATTGAGTGCTGTACATGCTCATACTTTTCATGTTCATACCTTTCAGTTGGCCAACATTTCTAAAAATCCTTTTTTTGCATTGGTCTTAATTTATATTCTAATTTTCTGAGATACTGAATTTGGGACTTTCATTAATTGTCAGTTATAATCCATCCATCCATCCATTATCCAACCTGCTGAATCCGAACACAGGGTCACGGGGGTCTGCAGGAGCCAATCCCAGCCAACACAGGGCACAAGGCAGGAACTAATCCTGGGCAGGGTGCCAACCCACCGCAGGACACACACAAACACACCCACACACCAAGCACACACTAGGTCCAATTTAGAGTCGCCAATTCACCTAACCTGCATGTCTTTGGACTGTGGGAGGAAACCGGAGTACCCGGAGGAAACCCACGCAGACACGGGGAGAACATGCAAACTCCACGCAGGGAGGACCCGGGAAGCAAACCTGGGTCTCCTAACTGCGAGGCAGCAGCGCTACCACTGCGCCATCAAAATTAAAAGAAATAAACATTTGAAATGCATCAGTCTGTGTGTAATGAATGAATCTAATATACAAGTTTCACTTTCTGAATGTAATTACTGAAATAAATCAACTTTGTCATGATATTCTAATTTTATGACCGGCACCTGTATATGCCAGCATATAAGGTTATTACAATTTAATTAAGTAGTAGAAACAAGTGCTGTGAGAAATGAGAGGATTCTGAAGATGATAAAAATGTAGGTGATCTCCAAGTATTTTGTATTTCTGTGTGAGAACTGGGAAGTTAAGAGGTAGAGATAGATGTAATTACTTTATAAACTGTGAGTTTATGTTCCACATCTCAAAAAAGTATGTGTAGTTTTTGTATCTCCACCTTGCTTCTGCCACCAGATGAGCCTTGCCACCATATAGAAAAGGAATCAGGGACGTGCCACCCCTGTGCTGATATGAATGGTATATCCCAGAGATATTTATTCAACTGTAACAGTTTTCTGGATGCAGAATGCATCAGAGTGAGCATGTCGTCGAAGTGATCAAATGGCAGGACAAGCGGTGAGCCCCAAACTTTGCTGCCAGTGGAGCTCTTTTCTTTTGCAACAATAACTGATGTCACTCAGCGCAGCAACACTTGCATCCCACATAGGCTTGACTCCACTCCCAAATAAGCATCTCTGGGTCAAAAATCACAGCCATGACCATCTCTGCAGTTTTACATTAAATAAAAAGTATGATAACAAGCTCTTATTGCAGGAATCTGATTTTGAAGAAGTAAATCAAGGCTTTTGTATTTTAAAATATTTTCACTTATAAGGGCTATAATGATGCACTCTTAACTGACAAATAAGTCCGTTCTAATTTCTAAAATGTCTTTATTTCAAAGTAACATCATCAATAAGCACCACCCTGCCCTCCATAATGTTTCAATAATGATTTTACAGTCACGGAAAGATAACATCTCGGTCCAGTTGAAAAAGATGAACCTTGATAATACTGAGTATAGAAACAATTTGGTAATGAAACTGACACATTCATGTTGCACATTTTTGTAATACAGTCAGTGTGTCAGTCATTCTCCAACCCGCCATATGCAAACACAGGGTCACGGGGGTCTGCTGGAGCCAATCCCAGCCAGCACAGGGCATAAGGCAGGAATAAATCCCGGGCAGAGTGCCAGCCCACCTCAGGGGGCACACACACACACACACCCACAGACACACACACACACTTGGGAAAATTTAGGATCGCCAATGCATCTAACCTGCATGTCTTTGGACTGTGGGAGGAAACCCACACAGACATGGGGAAAACATGCAAACTCCATGCAGGGAGGACCCAGAAAGCGAATCTGGGTCTCCTTACTATGAGGCAGCAGCCCTACCACTGTGTCACCATGTTTAGTAATACAAAACTATATTTTATGGTATTAATGATGATCAAAGTATGCACACACTTTGCAAGAGTGAAGAGAAGTAAAGTCTAACCATCCATCCATCCATCCATCCAGTTTCCAACCCGCTGAATCCGAACACAGGGTCACGGGGGTCTGCTGGAGCCAATCCCAGCCAACACAGGGCACAAGGCAGGAAACAATCCTGGACAGGGTGCCAACCCACCGCAGGACACACACAAACACACCCACCCACCAAGCACACACTAGGGCCAATTTAGAATCGCCAATCCACCTAACTTGCATGTCTTTGGACTGTGGGAGGAAACCGGAGCTCCCGGAGGAAACCCACGCAGACACGGGGAGAACATGCAAACTCCACGCAGGGAGGACCAGGGAAGTGAACCCAGGTCTCCTAACTGCGAGGCAGCAGTGCTACCACTGCGCCACCATGCTACCCTCAAAGTCTAACCTTATCGGTAATTTGTTACAAAATGTTTACAGAAACATTCACTGTAAAAGACACTATATAGTGTAAACATTGCTTTTGTAAAATATCATTGTTCTGGGTTGGTTTCTGCATCATAACTGATGCTGTCAGGATAGAGACTAGACACCCACAACACTGAATTGGATTAGGTATGTTTGAGTATTCTATTATGTTTCGTCTGATGTATTGGTAAATTGGTTAGCACTGATGCCTCACAGCCCAAAAGTTATGTGTTGGTGCATTCCTGTGTCTTGTAGTTTTTTGCTGGGCACTCGGATTTCTTTCCTCATCCCAAAAACATTCTTGTCAGGTTAACTGAGAGCTCTCTAAACTGGTCTAGAATGGGGAATTGCAGATTATTTGTGTAGGGTGCCCCGTGATTCACCAGCACAGTGTTGGCTCCTGCCTTGCACTTAATATGTCAAAAATGGATTACGTTTGACTAGCTGGGATTGAAAATGAATGGATGGGTGAAGGAATACAAAATACATATTTGATTCATCACTGCCTCTAAGTTTGTTTCTGGACACATTTGGTAAAACTATGTCCATGACAATCAAATTATTACCAGCAATATCTAGCGTGGTAAGCTGTATCTACAAACATGTAATATCTTGACAGTTCTTGTCAGTGTTAGGAATTTGGCATTCTCTTGCTTGAAATTTTAATGTATTTACATTTACTTTGTAAAAGATTGAAACTAGTAGGACAGCTTGTGAAGGGTTAACCCACAGACAATCCAGAGAGAAGGGAACTTTGAGGGAAAACAAACTGACAGGCACCTGAGACCCCTTTGCAAATTGCCTGCGCCCTGTATACCAAATAGAAGCTGACTGCGCCCTGTATACCAAATAGAAGCTGACTAAAGGTTGGTTCTGGGGTCTCTGTGTCTCAGGTGGGTGTATACAGAGCTAGTGGTTTCTCTACCTGCATTTAGCCCACCACAAATATCAAGAGTGAGCACTGTAAATGTTTTCAGGGCCTACTATAGTAATTTCTTGGTGACAGGCTAATCATTAAGAGTGGCAAAGAGGGAAAGTTGCGTCCTAATTCCAAAGGCTATTTCTTACATTAAGTCTTCAGGGATAGGGCATCATATGTTCAGCAAGGCGAATGTCATTAGGCAGCCTACTCCTGTACTGTTGCTGGAATCCGGCTAAATCCAAATATTTCAGCCTTCCAAAACAGACTATAGAGCGAAGTGCAGTTCAGCTCCTCTGATATGTCTCCTGTAATTGAACATGTCTTATTTTTTACCAATACAACTTCCTTCTCCTCTATGCTGTCTAATATCTATATCCAGAATGCATCTAGTACATTTTCTGATCCTGGAATGTCCATTGATTTGTGGTGTTCATTGAATAAGGATCGAGTGAACTTCAGTTCGACTGCCCTGCTGTTTTTGTTGTTTAGTGGGCTCCACTTTAGTTTCATATCATAATCTACATACTTTCTCTCTGCAGTTTGCATGCTCTTCTAGGATCTGCGTGGATGTTTCTGCAGGAACACTATGTCCCAAACATGTGCAAGCTAATTGGATTGATGACTCTAAACTGATCCAGTTTCCGTGATGTGGGTGTACTCATGTATATGAGTAAGTTCTGTGATGGACTACCACCCAGCCCAGCACTAATTCATTTTTGGTTAGTGCTCTCTGGTTCCAGTATACGTTCAGTACTCCTTGAACCTAAAACCAGATTAAGCAAGTTCAGAAAATGGACAGATGGATTTTGAATAGTAGTATTATAGTAGTAGTATCTATAGTATTTAGCTTCCTATCCTGTTTTTATACCTCACTGTGAGGGAAATGAAAGTGACGTGATTTGTTTGTGCCCTTTTCAGACTGGAGTGCAGGAGGGGCTCCATGAGGAGCCTAGGCCCCCTGGAGAGCTGAACCAAGCACAAGGGGCTGCTCATCCTGCAACAGAATTGCAGCCCAGTGACTGCCAGAAGGACTGTGCACAAGGTGAGCTACCACATTGTTAAAATAAAGCAGCAGTGAGTAGGACTGGCTTTCTGGCATTGCATTCTATTTTCCTGGAGAGGTGATATTTTTTAAGTGTTAGTCCTTCACATGTAGTTGGCAAGTCTGTACAGAATGTTCTTACAGAGACTTGTCAGTAGCTGGATCTTGGCTCCCGGCTTGTCTACTGCCCAAGGCAAGTAGCTAAATCGCAGTGGTCTGTAGTAGTCATCTGTACGAGTCACACCTAGAAAATAAAAGATTGCGTTTCACAGTAATAAATCTGCTGAAGTAACTAAATGATCAAAATCAGATGCTGTTGCAAATGTACCATACACTGAAAAATCTCATGGAAAATAACTATTCAAATTCCATGGTCATGTGCAATTAAAAGCAAAACAAATGAATAAAATCAAGCTTGTTTACAGCATAAAAACACGTCTCATATAAGACAATGAGACCTGGTGTCCCCTTTAAAGGTTGGATATCAACTGAAGAATCTTGTAATCTCCTCTATTAAATATGAGTACCGTTTAATGTACAAAGCCATTCCTGCTGTTCTCTCTCACATACATGTGCAAGCCTGTGCTCATAATTAAGTACAGTAAATATAGGCTAATCATTGAAACAGCATGGCGTCAGACTTGAATGTGCCAATCAGAAAAACAAACCGAGGTGCCATGTGCCGTGGTCAGCTTCATATTTTGGATTAATTGTGTCAAGTGTTGTGCTCTTTAGCATCAACACGATGTTGTCACCTTACATGTTCAGGTTTTGCAAGTGTTGTCAATTTAATGGATGCTGTTTGTCATTTTGAAAAGTGCATGTGCTGTAAATAGTACTGAAAATTTCAAAAGTCTACATCCTTACTGAAAGTTCAACCTTTGTTGATTAAAAGGCCGAAATCAAGACATAATTGTAAGAGCATTTTGTGAAATGTGCCCTCTCAAACCAGAGTATTTAAGAGAAAAAGGATCATTATTAGGAGAAATAATGAAATAAACATTTTTTTAATACTTACTACACCTTAATTTTATCCATTTTTGGCTTTTTATATACAATTCTATATATGGCCTGATCCTGTCTATGAAGTTTTCAAGAATTCTTTTGAAGAGACACACACAAACATGCAAGCACCATGACAATAAAAAAAAAATGTGTTTTAATATCAAATGACTTTGCATACTTGCCAAAATGTCTGCAAAATAAAAGGTACATCCTCTACAGCAGGGCTTCTCAAAGTTGGCCCTGGGGGCCCACTATGGCTGCAGGATTTTGTTCTAATCGGACTTCTAATCAGTGACAAAACCTGATTATAGCGATCTCAATTAATTAGATGATATATTTATTCTCTTCTCTTATTCTACTTGAAGAAAGCACCGCAGCATGACTTTAACATTTAGGAATATTTCCATTTTTGCTAGGGATTTAAATGCTTAGCTCGCTTTTGTTGTGTTGTTTCATTGTATTTTGCCCTTTCTCTGTGCAGTTTGCTCCATTCATTGTATCTTAATAATGACAACCAGCAAAGCAGACAACCAGGCAAACACTGAATAATCAAAGGCTGCAACTACTTTAACGTTAGACCCACTAATTAGAGAATAATTACTTAAACAATTAAAACAACGGGCAAAAAAATTACATTATTCCCATATAACCGCATGGTACACTTTAATATATATATAGACCGTGTTTCCCCGAAAATAAGACAGTGTCTTATATTAATTTTAGATCCAAAAAATGCACTTGGGCTTATTTTCGGGTAGGTCTTATTTTTATTGAAGTTCAAAAAAGTAAAGTACTGTACATTTATTCCTGTTCAACAGTTATACGGTACTGGCACGTTAACGCCTGTTCAACAATCAAATCAACACGTACGGTATTCATGTTCTACAAACTACTGTACGAGGGGTACCCAAACGAATCCGCAATAGCGCCGCGCTGGACGGAGCCCCCGGTGCACAAACCTCCCCCGCCACGGCAGGCAAGCACAGAACAACTTACACCGAGATAGTGCCCCAAGTTTCAACCCCGTCTCCTGCCGTTCTCGATCCCTGCGGCCGCGAAACCCCGCCTCTCGCCAGGGAAAAATGCCGCACCTCACCCCTTCCCAAACGAGAAAAGATTTTTCTCGCCTAAAAAAGATGAAATGCAGCACCCTTCCCCAGCAGGAAACAAAAGCCCACAGCCGTACGCCGACCACAAAGAACGAGAAGCAAAAAAACGAGGTTGAAAGCTGTTACACACTCACCCACCGCAGCAGGAAAAACGTGCACCCCAAAAGGCCCGGTGTTCTAACGAAACATACTACCCATCGAAATGATCTACTCACTGATACTATGCATGCGCAGACCAAAATTACGCAACTTTTCTCGAAGCTTACCAACTTTTCGTCGATCTGTCCTAATGCCTTTCGGGCATTAAATGATGCATATAGAATAAATTGGGAAATGTTAACATTTCCATAAATTTGACAGACGACTTCTAAATACAACATGTTAAATGATGACATGGTATAACGTTATAAGTTTAATGTTACAACTTACAATAAACGGATGGGTGTAACATATACCATTCATGCCAAGTACTGTAATCCGTTGCTTCTGTTGACATAGTGTGTAAAAAATAAACTGTTAATTTAATGTGCTAAGTAGAACTACAGCGCTACCGGTATCACAGACTCCCTTGGGTACCCCCTCCTATGTTATACAAACTACCGTATGTTAACTGCTTCTACATTTATTCAGATACAATCATGTCATCATCTTCTAGAATATACAGTTTATTTTTTTTGTATAGCCCAAAATCACACAGGAAGTGCCGCAATGGGCTTTAACAGGCCCTGCCTTTTGACAGCCCCCCAGCCTTGACTCTCTGAGAAGACAAGGAAAAACTCCCAATAAAAACCTTGTAGGGAAAAATGGAAGAAACCTCGGGAAAGGCAGTTCAAAGAGAGACCCCTTTCCAGGTAGGTTGGGCGTGCAGTGGGTGTCAAAAGTAGGGGGTCAATACAATACAATATACACAACAGAACAATTCCTTAAGACAGCATAATAATAAAAATTTTAGAATTACGGTTTAACAGTAGATGATATGACATAATTAGGTTTGGATATTTTTAGAGTCCTGGAGACCTCATCCATCTAGCTGCCTCCCCATTTGGCCATGCCACGGCTGAAACGTTGCTCCGATGAAAGGACCCCTCTTTCCCATGATTCCTGTGATCCTCCATCAGGGATGACTTTACCATAGGCAGGCAAACAACTTGGCAGGTGGGCCGTGGCACAAATGGCCACATTTGGGTACCGAGAAAAGAAACAGAATAGGTGAGGGTTAGTATTCAAATATAATTATCATGTTACTTATGTTATAGTGCTAATGACTAACAACAGAGATGCAGTATGTACAGTTAATCAGCAGCTCTAGTCAGGATATGCTAAACTGAAGTAGTGAGTCTTCAGCCGGGATTTAAAGGCTGAGACTGAAGGGGCATCTCTTATGGAAGCAGGAAGACCATTCCACAGTTTAGGGGCCCTGTAACTAAAAGCTCGACCTCCCACTGTTATTTTATTAATCCTTGGAATCCTAAGCAGACCGGCATCTTGAGATCTTAATGTGCTCAGGTTTGTAAGTCATGATAAGTTCAGACAAGTAAGCCGGACCTTGGCCATTTAATGCTTTATATGTTAAAAGGAGGATTTTGAAATCTGCCCTGAACTTAACTGGGAGCCAGTGTAAAGATTTAAGAACTGGGGTTATGTGTTCATATTTTCTTGTTCTTGTAATAATTCTTGCAGCGCATTTTGGATTAACTGGAGGCTGTATAAAGAACAGTTTGAACAGCCAGTGAACACCGCATTGCAGTAGTCAATCCTACTAGAGATAAATGCATGAATTAATTTCTCACAATCCTGTTTATTTAGAAAGCGCCTTAATTTCCTAACATTTTTAAGATGGAAAAAACATGTTTTGGACGACTTTGTAATATGCGCTTTAAATGACATGCTAGAGTCAAAGATAACTCCTAGATTGCGGGCTGATTCAGTAAAATTAATTGGGATTCCAACTGAGTTAAATGACAACAAAATATTGCTGTGATCAGCGTCATTCCCTCCAACAATTAACATCTCTGTTTTATCTGTATTTAAAGACAAGTAGTTCTCATTCATCCATTCCTTTAATTCACTAACACAACTAATTAAAGACAACATCGGAGAAACTTCATTTGATTTAAATGAAAGGTATAACTGGGTGTCATCTGCATACGAGTGAAAATTAACATTATGTTTCCTAATGAGAGATCCCAGTGGAAGCAAAAGAATATCATCATAACTCTCCATATCTGAACCTGCAATTCCTTCCTGGATTTCTTTTGACTCTAATTCCTTTAGAATTAATGACCCCAATCTCTCATGTGCAGCAATACTGCTCTCCTTAAATTAACACTTCTTGTCCAGGTAACCTGCTCATAGTGCATTGGCAACACAGCTTTCAGTGATTTTATCCCTTGAACTCTTCACCCAAGTCACCACCTCTTGCAGCTTAGGCTTCACAAAGTTCCCCCGTTGATTTCTATCCATTCTGTTTTCAATGGAATCATTGACTTCTATTCGGAAATGGTCCTCGAATGGCTTGTTTATTGCAATGTCAAGTGTAACCAGGGCAACTTTTAGGCTAAATACGGCCACTCTCAGGACAGATGCAAAAATGGCGGATTAGCGGTAGATCTTATTTTCGGGGGACTGCGCTTCGAACATTTAAAAGCCTGTACAGCAGCTGTTCCTTTGTCTCACTACCTTGTCTCGCAGGACGTTAAAGTGTCTCCGAGAAAATGACCAAACTTAGTTTTCTAATTTCTACATTTTTCCCAAAACACAAAATCTGGAAAAAAACAGTTCACTTAATTAGCACAGGAGTCCAAAGACAAAATAGACGCAGGGGGGCCAAAGGACCGACGTTGAGAACCCCTGCTCTACAGAATGTGTACAATGACCATAAGGAATTTTCTAGTCCCATCTAATTCCTTAAACTAACAGCAGAAAAAGAAACTTAAATAAGGAATGTGTTTTTGAAAGTTTAATATCAGAAGTTTATCTTTAAAAACCAAAATCAGACTTGCTCTGTTTTCATAGCTATCTCTACTGTATCGCCCTTTTTATATATGTCAGCTACCCCAGTAATTTACCCTGGGTATGTAATTCCTGGGTACAGCACATGTGTGAACAAATCTAGCTCAAAAATCCCAGAAATGTTGTCCCAGCAGCTTCCCCACAGTAGTCACATCTTCTTGTATGATGCTGATGCTCTCTGATTAATCAGAGAAGATTAATTTGAACCTTGTTTGTTTTTATTTTTCTTTTAAAAGGTAGCAGTTTGCCTCCTTTAAAGACATGGGTACAATTGTTAATCTCAGTTATTATTAGACACAGTCATGTCACTGACTATTTCACAGGTGCATTTTAACAACAAAAGAAGTGGCACACTCCAGTTCTATGAATTAATGGGGTAAGCAGAGTTCATGGCTCGTTTCTTTTGGAAAGAGAGCTTAGCGCAATATTGTATAATACTTAAAATACAATTCTAGGAAATTGCTGGGCCACTCTGATAGTATGAATGAGTGAAGCCCTGTCGATTCTTAGTTAAGGTTAAGGCATTGCATATTTGACAAGAAATCTCTTCTGATGGTTTCTAGTGTTTTAAATCTGTCACCCAGTCAGCGTTCAGTTTTCTTCCTATCCTTGCCATAATTTTCATAATATCTACATCAGAGGGGCTCAGAAGAGATGTTGTCTGGGACATGCTTTTAGTAACAATACAATAGCCCTTGTTAATGCACAACAACTGGGATTTAGAAGGCCACTGGACCCAGAAATGCTCTTTTACTTTCTCACAGGGCCAGCTGCAACCACAATGTCTCCTGAAGAAGGGCTTAGCAAAGACCAAAACGTTGCTGCAGGTCAGCGGGAGGAGGTAGGTGTGCTACCAGTGTGCCTCCATACAGTATGTCACTTTTCCAAAAAATGAACAACTACTACTAAGGCAATGTTAACCATTAGAGTTTCAAATTAGAAAGAGTACAAAGTAGAAAAATCATTATATTTTATGCTATTAGCTTTTTAGCAAAGTAATGTATGTAAAAATAATGCTGATGGTGAATTTAATGGCTTTTCCATGGTTGCAATATCCCTTAACAATTCACTTGGTGATTAACAAATTTTGCCCTGCATATTGTTTCCTGAGATGTGTTATTTGCTTCAAACAGCAGAAACAGAATTTAAATTATAAGATATTTATTCTGCTTAATCTATGTGGAAATGATGCAGAACAGGGTGAGCAGAACCCCCTCACAAGACTCTGAGTATGCACTCACTACAGCCCTGAAAGGTCTGAGTAGAAGCACAATCAATGGATTAAATCTAGCTCAATATTCATCCAAGAAAGCATGAGCATAAGCATGAAAAATGGGACGTGAATACTGTATACTGACATTTACCCTGCTCCATCTGCAGTGTGAAAAATCATTAAGCGTAACCTCCTCCAGCTCTTTTTATCAATATTATTTTCTTGCTATTTGTTCAGATAACTGACCTAACCATTTTTAACCAACCATCACTACAACAGAACTAGCTTGACACCCCACAACTTGCACAGATTCCAAAGTAAAGTGGTAGACCTAATTTCACTCAGAAACCATCTTCTTGAACTACTGTTGCCACCTGTAAAACAACAAAACGGAGAAGATTTTCACAAGATATAACCTGGGGGCTCCAGCCCCTGCTCGCTTCGCTCGCCCACTCCCGGGTTTGGTTAATTGGATATACAATTTTATGAGATTGTTATTTTCATGGGAATTGTTACATATACATTATTTTCACTTTTACTTTATAACTTTAGTAAAAACAATACTGTATTTTGAATGATCTTTTCTTCAAGTTGAATTTTGATTCTGTGTTTGGACTTACATCGTGACAATGCAACGTATAACTGCCTGTGAGTGAATATCATTTCTTTCTCTCTATTAAATAAAACGACTTTTTTGAATGTTTGTCCATACTCTTTCTTCTTCGCTTCATCATTGACGTGTCATCTAGAACATAGGAAGTGTGTCTGCCAAAACCATTCACACGACTGAGGTTAGATGACTGTGGTCTTATTTAAAAATAGTTCTAAGTAGGGTGTGACTTGAAAGAATCTCATGTTAATAGTCTCTGTCTCATAGGACCTCATACTGCGCCATTTTTGGAATCTTTTAATTCTCGCTGACAACATGAATTAGACATTCTACAAGTCTCCAAATTAAAGTTTAAATCCAAACAATATATTCAGTCTATTTTCGATGTTCCGTTATTTTGCCGAGTAATTAATTTCCGTTTGTTTGTGCTAATGCGATCTTTCCTATCCTTTTTTTTGAGACTTTCGAATTTTCGTACTTCCATTATCTCTAACCTGCTCTGCATGTGTACCGCGCCAACATTTTTGAATTCTTTATGATGTTCTACTTTGTCCTCTACTCTTTGTCCTTTATTTCTGGCCTCAGGCGTGGACTCGTCTCGCAGGATTTATACAAAGTGTCTCTCTGAGAAAATCACATCTTGTCTCCTTCCAAGATTTTTTTTTAATAATAGAAAAGTTTATCCACGGAACATTAAAGGGTTAAACAATTGTCTGTTTACTTACTCAACTAGAGTGAACAGACCTTTCAGCCCAACAAAGATAACCATTTTTGCCAACTTAATTCTTCTAAAAAATGCCAAGTCTAATTTTGAAAGTCCCTAAAGTCCTATTGTCTACCACACTACTTGGTAGCTTATTCCATGTGTCTATGGTTCTTTTTACAAAGAAAAACTTCCAAATGTTTGTATAAAACTTACTTTTTGACAATATTCTAACTATATTCCCATGTTCTTGTTGAACACATTTTAAAGTAACAGTTTTGATTCACTGTACTAATTCCCTTCATAATTTTAAACACTTCAGTCATGTCTCCCCTTAATCTTCTTTTGCTTAAACTGAAAGGGCTCTTTAAATCTTTACTTATAATTCATCCCCTGTAGCCCTGGAATCATTCTAGTCCCTCTTTTCTGGATTTTTTCTAGTGCTGCTGTGTCCTTTTTGTAGCCTGGAGACCAAACCCATACACAGTACTCCAGATGAGGCCTCACCATTACAAAGCTTCAACACAACCTTCTTGGACTTGTACACTGCATATTGTGTTATTGTGGTAGAAATCTAACATTTTTTTAAGAAAGAAACATTACATAACAGGATAAATCAGTTATCACATAAGAAAAAAGTTGTTCATTGTATCTTTTAATTTCTCCTTGGCAAAATGCCTTAGAGACAACATTCTTGAAAAGCAGTCTGTAACAGCATGCTCAGAATGATCAAACCTTTATGATTGAAGCAGACATATCTATTTTGTTGTCCAGAAACAACACTGGCTATTGTTCCAGAAAGGAATTCAGTTACTTGTATTTCCCAATTCTTGCTAAAAAAGAGGGCTTTAGAAAAGAAAGGTCTGATCAGATCCATTCCACCTGAGACTAACTAAACACCTGTACACTTGCTTTAAAGAGATTGCCAAAAATCTTTAAGTACCTTTTCTTTTTGGTTGCTTAAAAAGGTAATACACTATAATTTCTTCAGTTCTTAAATGGCTGAAAAATCAACCAATATTTATTACCTTTAATATGCATACTGTGACATAACATTCTTAAACCCAGTTCATCCCATATGGAGATGCCAGGAACCAAACACTATTACAGCAGCATTGGGCATAAGGCAGATTCCAAACTTTCATGTAGCACGTGTCCATCTCAGGACCAACTTACACATATTTCCCAACAGAGTCAAATTAGAATTAACAATGAACCTAATGCAAGACCAGTTTTCCAATGTAAAACACATGCAAACAAAGGCTGGGCACTGGATCCATGAGGCAGCAGTACTAACAAATATATTGCTTATATGTATTTAGTCATTAATAAAATGTAAAGACCTTTGATATTGAATGAATCCATTTTTGTAAGTTTGTTATGCTTAGAATATTTAAGGTTGGGATAAAACTAGAATACCAAATCATGGAGGTTTGGAATGTCCTAGCTAGAGTTCCTGGACTCACCAGCTCAATGTGAACATCATCTTTTAAGAATTTTTGGATACACAGGAAGTTCTTGAAGAATTTGTCATGCAAAGTATTTGCTAATTAGCAGGTCCCAGGCTGGTACAGAAATGTAAATTGCATGATTATTATTATTGTGTCGTCCATATTAACTCCCTCATTTTTATGAGTGACTGAAACACTAGGTCACCTGGTATCGACTTCTTATCATCTAGTAATAGATGTGGTCTTGGATGAGTTTGCCTTGGAAGCCTTGCCTCCGTTTACTTTTTTGACTATGCTAAAGGTGCTATTTGATTTATGTATTTTGTTGGCTCTACTTAAGTTAACCAACAAATCTTCCAGATAGAATCAAATGCATTTCTGAGGTCCTAAACAGCAGATGGATATTGACCCATTTTGATTTGTGTAACAGCAGGAACCACAGTTTCAGGTGTGCTTTTGCTGGTTAGATTGTTATTATGGAGATACCCAATCAAGGACACTCTTGAGGTTCACAATGTCCAAGATGTACTTCTTGAACCAAAAAGTTTTCCTACAAAGGACTCCTGTGGATATAACCAACTATTATTGTTTTGCGTGGAACACATTTTTACAGATGACAGGATTTTACATTTTGCAGATAAAGACTTTATTTGCAGCTATGTAACTATTACTGCACATATCTTTCAGCAAAAAATGATTGAAAAAGATAATGAGCAGCCTGCTGAAAAAAAGCTGTCATTTCTCACCATCGAGCAGATGCGAACAATCCCAGGTAGCTACAATTTAACTGTGTGAGGGTTTGGTCACAAGTACTGCTGAAGCTGTATCATTCTCACATTTCTCATGTTCGTATCTTGTAGAACTTGATATCCTCTTCCAAAGATTTGAGCTTGGCAGAGTGCTTGGAGAAGGAGGCTTTGGACAAGTAAGAATGGCCAAGAGAAAAGTTAACAATGAAGCTGTAAGTGGGCTGTCACCAACAACACTTAACTTATTTTATCCAAATACCAATAAATTCATCTCACTCATCGTTGCTCTGCAGGTGGCAATAAAAATTGATGCAGTGCACTGCAGGCGCCAGTGGGTTGAAGTGGTAAGTAGGAGGGTAGTCCCCAGTAGACATGACTCTCATTGGTTTAAGGGCAGGTTTAAAAGTGGGCAGTAATCTCAGATTATTTGCAATTGTTTCTTTTTTTATACTATTTTTCCAAACTCTTTTTTTGCTTAATGGGTTTTGTCAGACAACACAGTGCTTCAATCCCTATAAATAGTATTCACTCCTTGAATGTTTTCACATTTTATTGTTCTACAGCATTGAATCACAGTGGATTTAATTTGGCTGTTTTGAAAGTGATCAAGAGAAAAAGACCCTTAAATGTCAAAGTGAGAACAGATCCCTGCAAAGTTATTTATAAATATAAAACATAAATTTCACAGGTCAAACAGGTTGGTTTCAACTGAGATAATTTTATGCGGGTTTTATAGTGTTTTTTATGTCAATATCAAGTCTGCGTTTAGTTTTTCTCTAGCATGTCTAGTTTTTGTGATGAAGCTAATTATACTGTATATTGCATGATATTTGTTATAATTAGCCTTCGAATATTATAAGATTTAACGGCAGTTGTCTGCATTTTTATGTTACAGAAAGCATTAACTGCAATTGATTTCAGTTATCATGCCAAGAAATTGTATTAATTATCTAATCTAGACAGTTTCTGTTATGTGTGTGGTTCAGTCATGATGAAAGCACATCATCACCCAATTACCACAGATCTTAAGAAATTATACAAATTGTACTTCAGCTGTCCACTTGGTGACCAGGAAATCTTGGTCTCCACATGACATCTGTAGAAAGGGATATTTATAAATCCACAGATCAAGTCCGTTTTGCAGGATGATGGTTTTAAACAATTTCAGCAGCCAAGATAGAAGCTTGGGAGGCATTCAAGTGGCTCTGTGAAACTTTCAGGGTAGCCTTAAGCCTCATCCATACAAAGGAGGAGTCTGGAATATGCTTGGGTCATACCAGAAACTGGGCAAGTGTAAGAAAATACACTTCTTGTACTCGCATCTAGAGTTCTTTCCAGAAAATCTTGTTATGGTGAGTGATGAACCAGGACATTCAGTTAATGGAGCGTTGCTATCAAGGGTTCTGAAATGAGAGTATGATGGCTGACTGCTGCTGGATGCTGTGCCACGGCGGTCCAGACGCAGTCTACACAAGATAATCCTACTCTAAGCATTTTTGAAGAAACATTGGTAGCTGACTGACACCGTTCAGTATATCCATGCCACAATGTGTGCCTAATTGACTTTGCACTGAAGATATTTAAACATTTACCTCATTGGTGCTTGCATTTTAGTAAAAACTAAACGAAAGTACATATTGTAAATTAACAATACTCATAACTTAAAAAGTTGATGCAACTAGAAAAAAACAGAAAGTGGATCTGAAATCAGCTTGAAATACCGATTTAGAAAAGTGTGTTATAGTCTCAGATGATTACCAAAAACAATTTTTTGTTGCCTTGTCTTATCAATCACATACTGTAGGTATATACCCCCATCAAGTCAGTATTTAGGTGATGTACCTTTGGCAGCCATAATCGATTTGCATCAGTGTGCACAGGTCTCTATCAGCTGGACACTGCAATGTTTCCCCATTTGTCTTTGCAAAACTGCTCAAGCTCCATCGGGTTGCATTGGTATTATGAGTGAACAGCCTTTATAAAGGGCAGCCACAAATTTTCAATCGCCTTTTTGTTTGTAAGTCTTTGTAGCATCCCCTGACTTGTGTTTTTCAAACATCTTTTTATGGAGTTGCTTGGAGTGTTCGTCTGTCTTCACTGTGTAGGTTAGGCCACCATATTGACTAGACGCAAGCTGGACTTTTCCAGATAAGTAGCATTTAGACTACAATCGACAGCCCTTGACTACAGACAAGTGACCTCCATTTAAGTAATTCTGGGACTTCTAAAACCAATTGGCTACACCAGTGATGTTTTAGTTGTGTCACATTAAAGGAAGTGTACACTTATGTGATCAATTTTATGTTTTACATTTGTAATTAATTTAGAGCTATGCCTTCACTTTGACATTAAAGGGTGTTTTTCTGTTGATTTATGTCAAAAAGCTAAATTAAATCCATTGTGATTAAATGTGAAAACTTCTAAAGGGTGAATACATTTATACACACTGTACACTCTTAAAAATAACGGTTCTATAATGGCACTTTACTGGGTTGTGTGGTTCCTCCTAGAGCCATTGCCTGACTAAGAACCGTTTCGCTACGGTAGATCTTTTTTGCTATGAAGTTGGTCCTTTGGGCGTTGAAAAGGTTCTTAATATGTGGACAAAACAGAAATTTTTAATGTATAGATAGGCTACTGAGCAGGATGTGGAAAGCCTCAACATGGCCTATGCTATTGTCCTTTTAAAATCATGAATCCACTGCTATTTCACAATTCTCTCGTCATCTATAAATGATTACTTATGGAGCCCGTTATGGATATAAATACATTAAAGGTTCTTTCTGAAACCTTCATATTGATGGCAACCAAAAATTGTATCCCTGTGGCTTTGCGCTGAAGAACAAGTTTGGCACCTTTATTTTTAAAAGTTTATATACAGTAAGTCTAACTTCTGACCTGTGGTCACATTTTTAAAACTCTGCGTGAATTCAAGAATGAAAATATGCGTACACCAAACAATAAGAAAATGCATACACCAGAAACATCTGATTTTTAAAACTTGGTGCATGCACATTTTTACACACTTTACCTTCATGAATCACCATCATCTTGTAAATGTGCGTACATGAACATGCCTTGAACCTTGCCCAGTTGTCACCCTGAAACAGCCACATACGAATTAAGCTAATCATCCTCATACAAATGCAATCACAATGCTGCAGATGTTCATTGGCTGGTACCACCTGCTCTATGGTGTACTCAGCATGGCATTTATGTTCAAGGTCAGGGAAAGGCATAAAGCGCCAGCGGGTAGCCATTGTCACCTGGTACAGGATGACATGATTGCTATTACAATCAATAGCATAGGCCATATAATGAACTGCACTCAGCCAGGTACCTTACCAACAAGCTATCCATCATGCACAATAGCATCATGAGCAAACTGTCTGCCAACACTACTTTGCCATGAAATAAATGAATCGTGGGTTGACCCAGGCCACCAAACCACAATATCTGTCGTTCTCACCCTAGCATTTCCGATTTCTGCGTTAATCAAATGTCACTGCTCACAGTTAACAAAATCAGTGTCATTCTCATGCCCTCTTAGCTATGAATGCTGTTAATTGCCCCAATTAAATCAGGAAAACCAAACTGCTCTTGAAAGCGCAAATCAGCTCATAAGCCAGCCGTCAAAATGCACCCACCCCTCACCAAAACAAAATCCTGCTGCTCATTTAAAGCTCATTCCTTTTGTATTTGACCATTTGCATAGTTTCCAAGCACCACACGAGCCATATGGTGTTAAGCCATTAGGCTATGAATAAGCAGTAAGGTGTTTACAATAAAACAATATATACTATAAACTTTCATTTTTCTGAAGTCTTCACATGTGAGGAAATGGATAACCTCCAAGGAGTAACAGGGACTACTAAGGAGGTACTGAGAAATTTGAAAGTTGTAATGGAAGAAGTACTGCTTAGATGAAATAGGATGAAATCAAACAAATCACCAGGACCAGATAATATTTACCCTCGAGTTCTTAACGGGGGTTAGTGAGTACATTTATAAACCCTTGAAGTATATTTTTAGGAAGTCACTGCACAATGTGGAAATTCTGAAGGACCGGAAAATGGCAAATATTATCCCATTATATAAAAAGAATCACTGGGCAGATCCAAGCAACTATAGGCAAGTAAGCTTAATGTGCATAACAGATAAATTGATGGAAGGAATTATTATTAAATCAATTATTATTTGGCTTCATTTCCCAGTTTCTCCGAAATCTGCATACACATGGGTCAGAGTTGCCATACATATATACAGGTTCTCCCGTTTCCTTTTATAAATGCTGATTTTTGCATAGAAAGTTGCATATGCAAATTCTGAGCCTCTTTTCATTCATACACAGGTTATAAACTTGACCCCTGATCACTACAAGCTTGGTGCTTGCAGTTTCTTCCAACATTTATATGGGTTGCCTCTGGTTTACTCTCTCATCCAAAAGAATCAAAATCCTGATTTTTGCATGGAAAGTTGCATATGCACATTCTAAGCTTCTTTTTGTGCATAGAGAATTAGTGCCTTTAAAATGGCACAGTAAAGAGGGGCACACTGGTTAGTACTGGCGTCCCACAAATCCCAAGCCCTGGGTACAATGCCAGGTGCCTGATTATAATCATACTTCCCTTGCCTGAAGGGGTCATTCCATGGACATTTCAGTTTTCTTCCCACATAGTCAAGATGAGCTCATCAGGCTACCTGAAAGCTCCAAATTTGTCCTGAAAGAATGAGTGGAGGAGTGTGTCATGTGTTGGAATGGTACTCTGTCTGTTGTTTCTTCATATTCAATGTTAAAATACTTCATGGATAGGGAGAATGTGTAGACTGATGCAGTGTATTTTTAATCATTTTCATCCAGAATTACTTCCTGCCTTGCACCCAAGGCTGCCAGAACAGGCATCATCAATCCTAAGCTGTAAAATATTAATTAAAAAATAGAATGATGGATGGATCAGAAAAAGGATGGACTGAGAATTATTCTATGATCCTGTAAATACTCAAAAGAAAAATAAGCTCTATCATGTTTGGTCACATTTCTATGCATTTTAAGAAATCTAACATTTTGAAGATGTGCAGGTTAGGTGGATTGGCATGTTGATATGAGGTTTTCAATGGGCCAGTTCCCCTTTAAGAGTCAGTTATTATCTGTTTTGGGTTCCTGTACCTATCCTCCTGTCTTCCAAACCCACTTATCCAGAGTAGGGTTGCAGGTAAGCTTGAGCCGATTTTAGTAAGCATCGGGTGCAAGGCAGAAACAATCCCTGGACAGTGTGCCATCTATTTACAAAGTGAACCTACATGTTTGCCCACGATGCCTATCCATCTAACCTACGTGTCTCTGGAGTGTGGGAGGAAACCTACGTGGACATAGAAAGAACATGCAAACTGTATGAAGGGTACACCTAGAATTGAATGCGGGTCTCTTTCTTGCGAGGCAACAGCGTATCACTGCAACACTGTGCTCTCCTGCTTCCTACAAACCTGCAACAGAATTTGGATTTTGAAAAACGAATGAATTAAAGCAAGAATAAATTAACTACTGGCTGATGAGTTAGGACTAACCGTGAAAAATCTTGGAGAAACCTATTTTCTGATTCATGTGAAAATGAAAAGCTGGGAAAGCAAAGAAAGAACAAATACTGTAAATGTAGTAAATACAAATATCCCACAAACATACCTACTGCTCCGAACACATTCTTGTATGCCTGTGTGTCTGGTTTAGGTGCTACCATTTTGAAACATTTCCAGTCCTTCCAGAAAAGCTCACAAAGAAACAATGCCCACCCTCATATTAGCAGTTGTTATGATGATCACACTTTTTTTGGCAGCCTGGCAAACAGAAGAAGGTTCCTCTGGAAGTTGGTTTGATGCTCCGAGTGTGCGCTAAGCCCAGTTGTCCCAGCATCATCCAGATGTATGAGTACATTATTCGGCCCTCATACACCTTCATTGTAATGGAGCTTCTAGAGTCCTCCTTCAGTCTAACAGACTACATGAAAAGACAAGGGAGGCCCTTGGAGGAGGAGCAGGGCAAATCGGTCTTTCAACAGATCGTGGAGGCAGTCATGCACTGCCACTCGCGAGGTGTCTTCCACAGTGACATTAAGCCCAGGAACATCCTTTTTCAGAGCACAACTGGCCAGGTAAAACTCATTGACTTTGGCTGTGGTGGCTTCCTCCTAGAAGAGAAGTATGCACGTCGCCCAGGTAAGTAAGTGTGTTGCTGGTGACAGCCTCACCTGCATTCTAAAAAGAACAACAGATGAGTTTTGTCTTTTTAGGGACACTGGCCTACTGTCCACCCGAGTATTTCCTGTACAAAAAGTACAAACCTGAATCTGCCAATGTGTGGTCACTTGGAATTACATTGTTCGAGCTGTTGTCTGGGTTTCGACCCTTCCAGAGTAGTATGGAGATCATGACTTGCAGCATTCATATCCCGGACCATTTGTCACAGGGTAAGTGTGGAAATGGGACCAGCTTCTGGGGAGTGGATGTCTGAAAGAGTTCATGCTTACCTTTCTCTTTTCAGAATGCAAGGAACTAATTAAGAAGTGCCTATGTTTGCGTCCCAGAGATCGTCCCACCCTGAAAGACATCTTAAGGCACTCCTGGCTGCAGTGATAGCTGCTAGGTTACGTGAGTCTATTCCATCTTGTTTACCACACAAAGATCATGCAGCTTAACATAAATGACAGTCCAACTACTGTCATATTCAGCCACCTTCTTGGCCTTAAAGCCATGGTTCTTCGTATGTAAAGCACTCTCAAGTCAGATGAAACCTGTCAGTTGCTTAACATGCCACTTAAACCTTAACATCAATTGCAAGCAGTTCCAACATCAAGCAATCGAGGGAATCAAGTGAGCATCTTTTGAGTAAAGTGCTCTCTTTTAGAATCACACTCTGTCATTCCCACTGAAAGCAGCATTGTTGCTCCTCTACCTCAAGCATTCATATCTACCTCTATTTTCCTTCCCTCCAACATATACGCAAAAGCAGCTCCATGTGCACTTAGTGAAATGCATCAGTTAATTCAGAATGTTAGAAAGCTGGCACATCTGACCCAAAACAGTACAAGCTGCATGTATAAAGGGACAGTGACAGTATCAATTAAAACAGAATAATGATAAGATGCCACAATGGTTGGGGGTGATGGGGGGTGGAAAATTGATTTGTTCTTTGATTAAAGGTATTCCAACTTTCTGTCAAATGAAGGATCATTAGAAGTAGTTAAAAAATCTTACGCAACTCAAAAATATGCTTTGGTCACTTAAATCATGATATATTGAGAATTGTTTCCTCATGTAGAACAGTAATGTGAACAAAACAGACCAGCGAAAATCGTTTGACACATAGCTTACAGCCACTAAGCAAACTAAAATCACCATCAGTACTTCATTTTTGTCACCATTCAACATTAATGATAGCAGTGAGAACTGTGAAAATTCCTCTTGTTAACATTTTCACCAACACATAGGAAACCTAAACTGAGGGCTGGCATTGGGGCAGAATCAATATGCCATATATATTTAGCAATCTAGGTACAATTTAACAAGATCTGTAAGAACAAGTACTTACTATTGTAAATTCACTTTTAATTCCTGGGAGTAAGATGTCCATTATAATTTAATAAAAAGTGAATTAAATACTATAACTACCACTTGTACCTACTTTCAAGGCCAGTTTTTATAAAATTAAAAATACTGTAACCCCATCCAGTTATGGCCTCATAAGCGGTTATATATCATGGGGCTGTTTAATTTACTTCTCTATACTGTTTGCTTGTGAACAGTTAAGACACCACTAGCGGCGCCATATCTGTCTGATACAAGGAACCATACAACCAATATCTAAATTCAGTTATTCTTCTAAATTGCACTTTCCTTTAAAAGCCCAGCAAGCTGTACATTAAACAATAGTAACAAAAAAGTGGAATTTGTAAACATGTGTAGCCATATCTGAATGGTCCAGGTCTATCTTTATTGATTTAGCTTTATAATGTTTAATTTAAAGTAATGTGCAAATTCAATTCACTATTTTATCCTAATGATCACTCTACTCCTTTAAGGCAGCTGATAATGTCAGCATGGCCACATCTCGACTTCAGATAAAACATTTTTTTCTTCATTTAACAAATTCTGCACACTGCACCTTGAATTTCTAAAAAGTTCTGCATTATAAACTTCTAGGTATTCGAGCTAGAGAACACCAAAGGCTCTGCTGCTACTGCTGAAATAGTGATCTCTGAAAAAACAAAATATTAAGGATTTGTTAATATAATCAGTAACATTTTGTTACTTCTAGAAGAAATGCTCTTTTGTTAATCTGTTTTGTTAAATCTTTGCAGGACATTTCTCTCTCTATAATCTCCCACGGGTTAAAATGACCTGGGTGCTCTCTGTAGCTACTGGTATACTACTACATTCACAAAGGTAAAAAGTTAAGTCTGTTTTCCATTTTTGTAGCACAGGATACTTTTCCCAACACTTCATCCTCCGAGACAGTTTCCTTACTGCTTAAATCATCATGTTTACATTACTTCTCATTGTTAGCAACAGTTATGGCAGTTGTCATATTTACTGTTGCCCTTACATTTTCATAATCCAATTCACAAACTGTTACTTTAATCATGGAAGAGCAACACCTTTTTCACTACATTTTCTGTTGGGCTTTAAAGTAGGGAATATATACATTTTATCAATTAAATTGCTGCAACACTTTACATAAGCTCTGAAAGTTGCTATAATTAAGTATGTGCGTATATATGCGCACATATATATTTGGTCAGCAAGCCAGAGTTCAACCCTGCTCCACATTGTAGTGTTTATCAGACTTGGGTGCATGTATGTTAAAATACAGGAACAATAAAGTAGGAAGGTAAGGGATAGTTGTGATAGGAACAGAACATTTTGTAAACCAGACAGCTTTGAAGTTCAGTGCCAGTGAAAAAAGAATACCACAGGCATTGAGATTAGAGAGCATAAAATGAACACATTAGTTTTACCATCTTATGCCACAACAAATACCCACACTACCTCATCCACAACAGCAAATATACTGTGCTGAAGAACCATAAAAATAACATGTTCCTGTTGCAAAGCCATCCCTATCTCTTCCACCTGAAATACATTAACTGACATTAGTTAGCATTTTTATGTAATATTTAACTTATGTTTTAGATATAAATGTTACAAATTATATACATATTGTAACAACTTATCAAAAGTCCCTCTCCAAAATTTTATTTCATACTCTTATTACTGGATTGCTTAGTGACACAGCAGGTAGATTTGCCACTTTAACGAGTTTGGGCATCAGTGTTTAATCTGCTTGGATTTGTCTTTTGCTTGCTTGATTTAACTTCTTCTCCCATATTTGAACTAATTTCCTTTCAAAATCTCACAATTGCCCCCAATGAACAATAAGAATTATTCTAGAGTGTGTCTGCATGCATTCTTAAGCAGATTATCACAACCCCTAATTTAGCGTCATGCCTTTGTCCACTTCTTGATTCCATTCAGAACTAACTTGTTCTATTAACCTCTGTACTCTCTCCATACAAGTGGTCACAGAGTTTCCTCTACTTATACATAATGGAGGGAAAAATGATGAACATCCCTGTGTGTTATTGCATTTCTTCCCTCAGATAACACCTGGATAAAAAAAAAAAAAAAAAACACGTCACTCTCCAAAACTGTTTTTAGAATTTCTTCCTACAGTATGTTAATGGCTTTGCTACATTCCATTTTCTAAATTACTACTTTGTCCATCTTTACTCTTTACAGTAATTGTATTTAGCTACTGTATATTTCAAAAGCTAAGTATGTAGAGGCACTGCTGCTTCATAGCTAGGAGACGGGGTTCAAATCTCAGCCCAATCACAGCATGCATGGGTTTCCGCCAGCTTCCTCTTATGTGCCAAAAACACGTTGGTTAGGTTCACTGGTGTCTCTAAATTTTGCTAGTATGATTTTTCCCTGTAGTGCATTAGAATTCCAAACACATTTGCTTCCTCTCTCAGGCCTAATGCCAATATAACATATTCCGCCTTTCAACCTGAAATGGATTAGCAGATTTAGAGAATGGATATTGGCATGCATTACTTGAGCTGACCAACAATGTTACATTGCTCATGTGAAGTCGGCACTTCTCAGTGATGTCACACAAGCAAAATTATTAAAGTGAGAAGTCTTTTGTTTCTAGTTTTTTTTTAGCTTCTATATTTCTTCTTAGCACTTCTGCCCTCTTCATTTTCCTACCTTTCTAATATATGCATTTTGTACAGGTTAGGGAGAAATAACAGTTTAAAAATTGTCTGAATATATCCGACACAGTCAATTGCATGAACCGAAAATATATTTTTTAAAACACAAAGCATCAAAAGAAATTGCTAGAATTGGTTATGGCTCCCATGTTGTCCCTGTCAAAACAGTTGACACGACTTTCTCCTCCTGCGTTTCACTCTTGCAAAGTGGATGTTGGTAGTAACGTAGGTTCAGTAAGGGAATGAGTGTTATGTACCATATAATATAGTCCTACTTGTGTGTGCAAAGAACTGGTGACTTTTAGTGTTTAGAAGCTTCAGCTGACCTCAAGTCTAACCTTAAAGTCAGGTCTGGATTTAACTTTATCTTTTCTGCATATCAAACCGATTGCATGCCCAACTTGGCTGGAAAGGGGACTCTATCCAAACTGCCTTTCCAAAGATTTCTTCATTTTTTTTCTGCAAGGTTTTTTGGGATTTTTGCCTTGTCTCCTCAGAGACTGAACGCTGGGGAAGCTGTCAAAACAAGGGCCTGTTAAAGCCAATTAAGGTGTTCCTTGTGTGATTTTGTGCTATACAAGAAATACCATTTTGTTGTTGATAAGAAAATCTCCCTGTATGAGGTAGCCTAAAATCTTATTTGTAAGAGTAATTATAGAGGCCACTGGACTGCAGACGACACCCTGGTGCAGAATAGCTGACAAACTGGGACTAAACAAAAAAAATGTTTAACCACTCTGGTAACTAACTGACAGATTCTGAAAAGTAACAATTGGTCTATGTGCATTGCTGCCACTGGAAGAGGCTGATGTAATGCAGGCTTGCCCCAGTTTAACACATCTCAAAGGAAACACTCACACTGTTTCAGGTCATGCTAGGGTCATTCAGTCTAGCTGACAGCTTGTTTTTTTAAACTGTATCAATAAAAATACCCCACAACATCAAATGGATGAGGGCAAGTACAACAAAGCATTCAAAGCAAAAATATATCTTTCAGTAAAGGTATTTTTTAGGTTACAGTAACTGAACCACAACAAAAACTCAAAAAGCAGGGATTGGATTAAAATCTGCAACCATATACAGTACAGGCCAAAAGTTTGGACACACCTCCTCATTCAATGTGTTTTCTTTATTTTCATGACCATTTACATTGGTAGATTCTCACTGAAGGCATCAAAACTATGAATGAACACATGTGGAGTTATGTACTTAACAAAAAAAGGTGAAATAACTGAAAACATGTTTTATATTCTAGTTTCTTCAAAATAGCCACCCTTTGCTCTGATTACTGCTTTAAACACTCTTGGCATTCTCTCGATGAGCTTCAACAGGTAGTCACCTGAAATGGTTTTCACTTCACAGGTGTGCCTTATCAGGGTTATTTAGTGGAATTTCCTGCTTTATTAATGGGGTTGGGACCAGCAGTTGTGTTGTGCAGAAGTCAGGTTAGTTGGACGATCATTTATTTTTCAACAGGACAATGACCCCAAACACACCTCCAGGCTGTGTGAGGGCTATTTGGCCAAGAAGGAGAGTGATGGAGTGCTGTAAATGGTCATGAAAATAAAGAAAACACATTGAATGAGGAGGTGTGTCCAAACTTTTGGCCTGTACTGTACGCTTTTTGATAAATGTTGTTTTAGGACATACACGTCTCAAAGGCCTCTTATCCTGCAGTGTTTAAGGCAGACACAGTGCTTTTGGGTTGAATTGTTTACAAAGTCAGTGCATGCTCTTTGCTGGGGTGTATCCACACTTTTTTGTTGGGTGGTTGCATCTAGAACTGAACGAGGTCTAAATTCCATGAAATTCCTGAATGAGAGAATTTTTTTTTTTTTGTTCTTTATTTCGGCTTAAACAATATACTCATACCCCTTGGGGGTCAGAGCGCAGTGTCAGCCATTGTACAGCGCCCCTGGAGCAATTACAGGTTAAGGGTCTTGCTCAACGGCCCAGCAGAGTAGGATCTCTTTTGGCAGTGACGGGGATTTGAACCAGGAACCTTCTGGATACCAGCATAGATCCTTAGCCTCAGAGCCACCACTCCGCCCCAGAGTCAAATCAACAGTGGCCTTGGTTCAGAACACAGAAATTCATGTAAGGATTCACTTGCATCACTCAAGCCCACACTTTAGTTAGTCTTAGGGTCTGAACAGTACATATGACTAATTTATATGAGATATAAAAATAAATTAGATGGCTTTCTGTTTAAATCAATTTTACAACTGTAACCCACATTTGTACACATCCAGAGCTACCCCATTCATCAATACTTTGGTTTGCAAATTAAGCAAATAAATATTACCAGTATATAAATGACATTACATTTTGTTTAAGTCTGGCTACTTTACTAAAAAGCGGGGAAAAAACAAAATCAAAAGACATGATACTTCATAATACTACACACCCTCCCTGTACAAATAGAGAAAATAAGGTGTTTGATTACAAATATCAAAGAAAGTTTGAAATATAAAATCATGTTCCATTTATTTTTATAAATATTCTCAAGACAAACAGTGTCTACTAATTAAACAGATAAGAACTCAGCATCGCTCAAATACTTTGTAAAGGTCAGGTAGGTTTGCAATCTGCAGGATGCTCCCATCCTCTGCAAATTTCTTGGGAGGAGCCAAAAATGATCTGAAGGCCTTAAACACAACATGCTCTACTGTCCACCTCCAAGGTTTCTCACTCATTCCAAAGGCTTCTGTCTGTAAGGGGAGGAAACAAATATATTTTACATAACCTACTATAACCAGTCCTGGATACAAGAATGATGAAACCAAACCTGAGTGAAGGATGTGTCTTCCAGAATGAACTGCTTCCTGATGGAGTAAAACATGCTGCATTCTCGACTGAAAGATTCAAAGCATTCTTTTTCATCATCCCAGTTCACCTAAAAAAGACTGAGCATTAGCAACTGGCAGCTGCATACATAATCCTGATGGAGCAACCCATTCTTAGACATATGAGGAGGGTCACTTGCCCTTCAAAGTGGAGCTACTGTACCTCTGTCGCCAAGCGAAGAATGAAAAGAGGAAGTCCTTCCAGAGCTGGAATGAAGTTATCCAGTAGGAGTGGGATTCCTGTGAGGTTTCCTTCCTATGACAAAGACACTGAATATTTAGTACTACTTAGCCAAGCTCCTGATTTCCCCTTTGAGAAATATCTTGGGACTAAAAAGCATCATTAAGTCCCAGTGAAGGAAGTGAAAACTGAGATCTTATAGGTCTACTTACAGGTTTCCATTTCCTCGAACACATACCTCGTCAATCTCCATGGAAAAATAATCCTGCAGCATTTCAGACTTTTTCTTTAGAAAAGCCACAATATATTCAGCAAGGCCTTCCTTAGGACCATCCTCCTCAGTCCAACCACTTTCAGCACTCTCCAGTGCTAGCATGGCGAGCTCATACAATGGGGCTGGTGTCTGTACAAAGATCAGGTAAACATGAAATATGAACACATTCAAAAATAATATCAGGAGAAAAATCAAGGACCTCTTACAACTCTATGTGGGTTCCACTATAGAAAAATTAAATATATCAATTAAGATTTAGGAACCTAGCTGTTTAAAAAGGCAACTCCACTGCGATGGTTTTAAGGACCACTTTTCTAGCCAGGAAAGAGAAGAGGAGCAATATAAACAGATATGGAAACTTGACATCTTTACAATTTTTCATTACCTTGACTAGACAACATTTTCTTGTTTTAAGACTACAGAATGTTGAGGGAATATACACTGGTGACCCAACTTTCATGACTGAGGTGTTTCTTGGCTCATCTTCATAATTTATATAGTTATTCTCTATATGCCACATTTTGGGACCAGTCAGGTATGAAATGGATAATAGGTTTTCTCTACATTCCTCAGAGTGATTATTAGGAAGTTATACACTTAAACTAATGCAACATCTCATAAAAACAACATACAAAACCAACTGGAATAGTCTCCAGCAGACATCCACAACTTTGTTCAGGACTAAGTGGTTTAGAAAATGACTGAGTAAGGACCAAACTCAACAGTACATACATAACATTGCCTTATAGAAGTGCAGTAAACTGATACTTTGAGTGCTCTATCATGGGTTTTTCTTCCAATGGACTGAATTCTTGAATTTCAAAGTATAGCGATATCATCATTGTGAGTGTGAATCCTAAAAATGCCTGCCAAAACAGAACTGGAGAAAATGAGACAGAATCTTGCATATACATGTGAGTAAATCTGGTTTTGCCTGCTGTACACACATTGTTGCACTCTGTGACAGACCATATTACAATATGATCACAAACTGAATAAGCCACAGATCTCAGTGTCACCCTGGGACCAGAACTTTTCCTTAAACATCTTTTTTGGGGATAGGTTCAATAATATGTATGCAAAGTTGCAGCAACTACTGATTTATTGCTGACCACAGATTTCACTTTAATGGTAGAAAAACATCAGCAAATAGGACTTTTAATTAATGCTTTTTGAGAACTTAATGCCAAAAGTCTTAAATGTCTCCGAGTAAAAAGCAGTAGTCTAACAGATAAACCACTGCCATTATGATGTAGGTATGGAAACCCAAAACCACAAGGAAAGGAGCCTTATATAAGTGAAGTCTCCTGCACATTTGTCTACAGATTACAACAAGACATAAAATGGAATGACCATCTTAGAGCTCCGAAGGAATACATGGGCATTACATGCTTTATAAATGTGTTACAATGTCCTGATTTGGGAGAGGCAGCAAGCTCTTATTTAGAAGAACTGACTGTGTTGTAGGTGGATGCCAATAGAAGGCTGCTTAAAGATGTACATTACTGCACGTCATTTGTATTGTAGTCTCAGATTCTGTATTTGTGTTTCCCTGCCTCAGCAGAACAAACTGAGCTGTGAATGCAATGAGTGTACAGAGAGTAAGATCAGAGCTGGTTCCATGTAAGACTCATTTTTAGTTAGACAGGATACTGATATTAATTACTCTAAACCAAAGTCATGAGAATGAGAGAAGTACTTACGGACAGCTTTAAGACTCCAAAATTGCCAAAGTCGTATATGAGAATTTGAAAAAACAACTCTTGACTGAAAGAAAGACATAGATGTTACTAACAATGGCAAGCAAAAACATTTGAAAGTCAGCTCCTTCAGCTCCCCATTCCATCTAAAGATTATTATTACCTAAGTTTGCTGGTATTGACGAGGTAGAGCTTCGTTTGATGCTGTATTAATGCCCACTGCGGATTGACACAGCCTACAAAAGAGTGGTTTTGTAACATCTCTTGAAGACCTAGAAGAACAGCAAAACATAAAAGCATTGAATAAAAATAGCACCTCGTTAGAATGCTTGTACAAGAAAAAGTTAGAATTATGAGTACAACGAGATACACTGCTCAAATAATTAAGGGAACACTTAAATCTCACATTGGATCTCGAGAACAAAATATTCAAGTGTAAAATCTGTACTGAGTAATATTGTGTAACTCCTTGAGAACAAAATGTTAACAAAGATCAATGGAAACCAAACTTACAAATCCACTGAGGGCAGGATTCAACATCACTCCGAAAATCAAAGCCAAAAATTTAAATCGGAGGCTGATCGAACTTGCATGATTTTCATCACGGCAATTCATAATATGACTCAGTAGTGTGTATGGCTTCCATGTGCCTGTAAGCACTCCCAACAACACCTGGGCATACTCCTGATGACATGGCAGATGGTGTCCTGGGGGATGTCCTCTCAGACCTGGATCAGGGCTTCAGTGAGTTCCTGGAAAGTCTGTGGTGTTACCTGGCAGTGTTGGATGCATCAGTGTCTCAGAGGTTCTCAATTGGATTCTGGTGTAGGGAACATGCTGGCATTAATGCTTTCGAAATCCTGGAACTGCCTACACACACTGGCCACATGAGGCTGGGCACTGTCCTGCACCAGCAGAACCCAGGGCCCACTGCACCAGCAGGCACTCTGTCACCCTCATGGTGTCTGTTTCTGACAGTTTGGTCAGAAACATGCTCACCTGTAGCGACCTGGAGGTCATTTCTGGATGGCATGCATGGATGTGCCATCCTGCAGGAGCTGGACTACCTGTGCAAACTGAACTGGTTCCAAGGAATGCCTCATTGTACCAGAAGTGACAAGAAATAACAAGATCCAAAACTTGAAGAATCAGTCATTAAGGATAAGTAGAGAGCAACTTAATTGTCTGTCTGCAAAACCATTCCCTTTTTGGTGGTTGTCTTGCTGTTGCCTCCCCAGTGTACTTGTTGTCAATTTCATTTTCACCCAAGCAGGTGAGGTTGGTACACAATCACTTATGCTTCCTGAAGCTTATCTAACCCAATTGGTGTTAGACTATGATGACTGTTACTTTTTTTTTTAACTGTCAAGCAGTATCTTCATCATGAAATGCATGATACTGAAAGTTTAAAAGTGATCATTGTGTTAACCAACAAAAACATTTACAAACAGAACAGTTATAGTTTAGAGATGTGATTGATTGCTCCATATTCCATTAGGTTATCAGTAAAACCTATAGGACTTACTCCCTGTATGATGTTCAGCAATTCACTATATCCAACAGCTTTTTAACATATAACTTTGTATGGTCTATATATTTGTTATACAATAAAACCAACAACTAATAAATAGATATAGGACAGCCAATCTAAAATATCTGTGCTACTTTTTTGATATTAAGGTCATTTTCAAGCTCTTCTGAACAAAACCAATCAGGAAGTCACTCAGCATTCCTATTTGAAATGCAGTACAGCTGACAAAAAGCTGGACTAACACTGCTGTAAATGTGTGGTAATCAACAATGTAAGGTATGTAATTAAATTGAGAACCATGATTAAGATTTTCTCTTGCTTTTGAGGGACAGGGGAACAACAATTTTTAAATGTATGAATTGTCATTTAAGAATGCTTAATACCTGCTTATAATTAAGGATCTGCTTTTACTTTGTTGCAAATGTTTATTTTGCACAAATGCTCTTTTTGTGTGCTTCCTACTGACTGAACTACTGTAGTACTGATGATCTGTGTATGTTATAGTGATCTGCCTCCACTGTTAACCAGGACACCTTGCCTGCTATCACTTATTGCAAAATACAATATAACTATTTTTTGTATAATGCTCTTCACTAGATGTAGGCACAGGGTGCCGTTAATAATTTTAAGCTAAACACAAGTTTATATTATATTAATTACTAAATACAGAGTTCACATAAAAATACAGATTTGTTAAAACACAGAAAAAAGGTAGAAACTGAAACACAAATCGAAACCAACAATATCTGTCCTTTAGTTAACTGATGAACTATGGTCGATAGACAAAGAAGGAAATTAAAAATTGTATTAAAATTATAAAAAAGAAAGTCAAAAACAAAGTTAGGCACAGTTACAATCTTAGAGAACTCTGCCTAGTAGCTGCCTATCCTCTCTTCTGGGCATTTTATAGTGGAGTCTGTGCTTGGCCATCCAGTCTGATGAGGGAATGTTTCCATTCGATAATTCCAATGCTCTTTTATCAGGGATGACTTTTCCCATACGCAGGAGTTCACCCTAACAGTAGAGTAGTGGCACCGAGTACCACATCCATGGTGACAGGTTTATATTTGTGTGTGAATATGTATATTTATCATAATTTTAACTTTTGATCTTAATAACCTTTATTAATCCCCAAGGGAAAATTGCCTTTTCACATGACCTTGGGAGGTCAGAGCACATGGTCAGCCATCCCTGAAGCAATTTGCAGGCTACATATTAATTTAAGTCTTGAGATTGCACTTGTATAAAACAAGTTCAATATCTATACTGGAAACTATGCCTGCCAGCCAGCAACAATGAAGTGTCAGACAGGTAAAATTTCCAGACTCTGTCAACTTATGTAAAGGAGTATACCTCTTACGATTTAAGGCATTGATCGGAAAGGAACCTCTTAGTTACAATCTCAAATAAGGAATAGAATTCTGCCATTTAAAAATACATTCTTGTTTAACTTACGCAAACCATGGTGCAATTTACCTTCAAACTGTATACTAATAGGGGGCTTTGCTTACCCACCCCCACCCCCCCAACTGGGCTGCGGTATGAGCCTTTGCCCCCTGCTTGCTTCACTCATCCAACCCCCCACCCCCCCAAAAACCGGGCCGCGTTATGAGCCAGCCCCTTCGTATTCTGCCACTCACGTTGAGAGGGGTGAGGTGGGGGCTGAACGCACGCACGTGGTTCTGCTTGTCACGCTGCGCGTTGATCATTTATAAGCCTGTAAAGCAGCTGTCCTTTTGTCTCACTAACTTGTCTCTAGGGAAGTTAAAGTGTTTCCGAGAAAATCACGTATCGTCTCCTTCCAAGATTTTTTTTTTTATAATAGAGAGATGTATAATTATCTCAACTTAAATTCTCTAAAATCTGTCAGGGAAATGGTTCCAAACTGCCAACAATGCCATCAAGTGCCAGCCTTGCTAGATTATGTATAGTTGAAGTCAGAAGTTTACATACACTTAGGGAGAATTCTTCAAAACTCTCTTAATAACCCCTTCACAGATTTTATACTAACAAACTATAAATTTGGCATGTCATTTAAGACATCTACTTTGTGCAGGGCAAAAGTATTTTTTTCTCAACAATGTTCAGACAGAGTAGTTCACTTTTTATTGACTATATCACAATTCCAGTGGTTCACAAGTTTACATACTTTGTTAATATTTGTTAGCACTGCCTTTAAATTGTTCAACTTTAGTCAAATGTTTGGGTAGTCAACCACAAGTCTCTTACTATAAGTTGCAGGAATTTTGGCCCATTCCTCCAGACAGAACTGGTGTAACTGGGGCAGGTTCACAGGCCTCCTTGCTCACACATGCCTTTTCAGTTCTTCCCACAAATTTTCAATCAGACTGAGGTCAGGGTTTTGTGATGGCCACTCCAATACTTTGACCTTGTTGTTCTTAAGCCATTTTGCCACAACTTTGGAGGTATGCATGGGCTCACTGTCATTTCCAAGACCCATTTGCAACTGAACTTCAACTTCTTTTCTGAGCTCTTGAGATGTTGCTGCAGTATATGTACATAATTTTACTTCCTCATGATGCTAACTATTTTATGAAGTGCACCTGTCCCTTCTACAGCAAAGTACCCTCACCCCCAATATGATGCTCCCACCTCTAAGCTTGACAGTTGAGATGGTGCTGTTTGGCTTGCAAGGTTCTCACTTTTTCCTCCAAATATAATGGCCAAACAGTTTGATCTACGATTCATCAGACCACAGGATATTTTTCCAGAAAGTAAGATTTTTGTCCCCATGTACCATTGCAAATTTCAGTCTGCAGTTCTACTGTGGACATGGATACCTGTCTATCTGTTTCCTCCAGTATCTTCACAAAGTACTTTGCTTTTGTTCTGGGACTGATTTGCACTATTCGTGCCAAAGTACACTATTGTCTATGGGACAGAAAGTGTCTCCTTCCTTAACGGGATGACGGCTGTGTGGTCCCATGGCATTTATACTTGTGTATTATTGTTTGTACAGATGAACATGGAACATTCAGGAATTAGGAAATTGTTCCCAAGGAGGAAACAGATTTGTGTAGGTCCAAAATATTTTTTCTGAGGTCCTGGCTGGTTTCTTTTGATTTTCCCATTATGTCAAGAAAAGAGGCAGTGAGTTTGATGATAGGCCTTAACATACATCCACATGTTGACTCCATTTGGGCTAATTGGTTTTCAGAAGGTAATTCTCTAATTTCCTAAAGGCTTGACATCGTCTTCTGGAATTTTCCAAGCTTTTTAAAGGCACAGTTAACAAAGTGCATGCAAACCTGTGATCCACTGAAATTGTGATATAGTCAATAAAAAGTGAAACAATCTGTCTGTGAACATTACTGGAAAAAAATTACGTTTGCCCTGCACAACTTAGATGTCTTAAGCGATATGCCTGATTTATAGTTTGTTAGTATGAAATCTGTGGATGGGATATAAAGTGAGTTTTAAAGAATTCACCCTAAGTGTATGTCAATTTCTGACTTCAATTATATATTGGGAACATTCTCCACATTCAGACTACTCAGGGAAAACAAGTTTATTTTATAATTACTGCAGATTCTTTAATGGCCATTATTTAGGACACCACCAAATGGAACTGGATTATGCAATTAAAAATACATTATAGTGTTTCCTATACAACAGTGACTGTGTGCTGCATTACTCAGTTACTCAACTAGATGAATCACAACGCATCTTACATTAGAAAGTGATGTCTAATGCTGTCTAACTCTTGGCAAAAATAAAACCTAATCTTCTTTATGAGGAATGTTTGCCAAGAATTTATTAATGCTGTTCTAAACTAAAGTTGCTGGTAACATGTCAACCTGAAACACTTGTGATGTTTCAATATACATAAAGTAGTACCTCATAAGATGCCTTCTGAACTGGAAATGGAAAGGATGTTGAGTCTTCACTATGACTTGATACAAGTTTATTTTAAAAATGAATGATTGGAATGTTTTACTGAATTCATTCTTAATTGTATTTTACTTGTTGTAATGTGACATGTATGTTCCAAAAAAACTAAAAAGGATACTAATAATATAATAACTATCCACAAAATGTGTTTTATTCCATCTTAAAAATGTTGGAAAATGAAGGCTTTTTCTAAAAATGTAAGATACATACATTATTTAATATCTCTGTATATAATATCTCTTTCTACTTGGATGAACCACTGCAATGTGGTGTTCACTGGCTGTTCAAATCATTCTTGGTACAGCTTTCAGTTAATTCAAAATGCTGCTGCAAAAATTATTACAAGAACAAGAAAGTATGAACAATAGGGCTGGATATTGGCAGTGATGTTCCGATTTGTTCCAATTCACAAAGTTCTGATTCAATATTGATTTTATCTTAATTTAATTAGCATGCACTGATATATTTGAAGTGTTCTCTTTTTTAGGAATTACTTAACCATGCATTGAAAACATTAATACAATGTGACAAACTTAATTTGATGTGTGTTTACATAGTGCCTTCACAACATATGCATAAGCATGGAACGACATTTAAGAATCAATACTTGCTTAGTATAAAGCGTTAACATCAGTATTTTCAAGATGTGGAACAAAATACAAATGCTCTTTTTAAAAATTTAAAAAAAAATTTTTTCACAGCAATGCACTTATTCAAAATTCACCATTATTTAGCAAACATATCCATCACCAGATCAGAGTCCATACATATTATTCGGGGCTTTTTAATACAATACCAGTAGTCCCCAAGTTACGGACATCTGACATACGATTTATGAATGGGGCTGCAGCTGCTCCTTCATCTGTCTGGGGAATGCGATGCAGGCTCCTCAGTAACTGCCACTCCGTCATCTCCGGCCTTGGGATGCTGCAAGCGGTGGCTGGAGGGGGCGCTTTCGCTGCTCACGCCATGTAGCGTCCCTCGGGCCGCTACGGTTGATGAATGGGGCAGTGGGGGCCGCACCCCATTCATTCTCAGTGGGTGGCTGGGTGCACAGCAATCGGTCATGGGCAGGACGGATACCTGATGGGGTAGAGGGAGGCGGTTCGCTGCTTGCCCACCACGCCGCTGCAGCTACTGCTCCTGACTGGACGGAGGCTGGATGGGGCAGAGGGGGGCGTTTCACTGCCTGCCTACCACACAGACTTGCAGTGCCCCTCGAACGGCTGCCTCGTTCGTTATCGGTGGGCAGCTGGTGATGCTGCAAGTGGTGACCCGGTTGTGGCTGAATGGAGGCCATTGAGGGTGAATGGGGCAGTGGCAGTGTGCCTCGAATGGCTGCCTGTTGAATGGGGGTGGTGTTGGGCGATTCACTACCCACCATTGGCCACACATTGTTTGCTCTTGGTGGGCTGATGCTGCAGGCAGCATACTGTATGCAAGTGGAGGTGACTGTGTGGTGGGCGGGTGGTGAACCTCCCCTCGCTGCCCCCATTCAGTCTCAATAGCAAGCCTGCTTGTACTGTTACATACATAGCATGAAGTTGTCTCTCGTCAGTACACCAGACATGCTGTCGAGGAGTGCCTTCCTGCTGTGATAGCGTGTACAGTGCTATGCGGAAGAGCTCATCTTAAACTTTTGTCTTCACCTTTCAACAATGTCTCTGAAACACAAATCTGTTGCAAGTACTGGGGATACAGTAAAGAAGAGAAAACCATCACCATGGAAAATAAAGTAGAAATAATAACAAGGTTTAGAGAGAGGTGAAACTCCATCATTCGTTATCAGAGCACTTGGTTACAGTCGGTCAACAATAGCATTTATTCAAATACTGTATCTGTTCCGACTTACATACAAATTCAACTTAAGTACAAACCTACAGTCCCTATCTCGCATGTAACCCAGGGACCGCCTGTACTATCATCTAGCAAATAATATTATTAAAAAGAATTAAGTATTGCTTTTTAAATAGTAAATATTATTCAGTAACCTATTTTTCACATTCATTCCCCATTGGACATTTTATACAAATATTGAATTAGTCAAAATTAAAGATACAGTGGGAAAATTTGTGTCTTTCTATAAGTTACTCATACAGTTGCTCACAAGTAACTGTTCAATTGATTAGTCTCGAACATGTGTCCTTACACTTCCGCCTCAGACAAAAAAAGGCAGCGTTTCTACAGGGAGTGCAGAATTATTAGGCAAGTTGTATTTTTGAGGATTAATTTTAATATGGAACAAACACAGTGCTATCAGTCAATCCAAAATGTTAATAAACCTGAAACCTGAATGTTTCTAGCGGAAATGTGAGTGTGAACATCATCAGGGGAATACATATGTGCGCACAATTATTAGGCAACTATTAGTGTGCAGATTTATTATGCAACTAAAGGAAAAATTAAACTTTTCCCATCTCACTTGTTTATTTTCATCTGTTATATTGAGAATAATAAACAAACACCTCAAAATTTACAAATAAACATTTCTGACATTTCAAAAAAAATAAATCAATCAATGAATGACCAATATAGCCACCCTTCTTTCCAATAACAGTCATAAGACTTTCCATTCTGTCTGTCAGTTTCTTGATCTGTTGACGATCAGCTTTTTGTGGAGCAGTGACTACAGCCTCCCAGACACTCTTCAGAGAGGTGTATTGTTTTTCTCCCCCGTAAATCTAGCGTTTAAGAAGTGCCCACAAGTTCTCGATAGGGTTTAGGTCAGATGAGGAAGGGGGGTCATGTCATTATTCCTTCATCTTTAAGGCCTTTACTGGCTGGCCACGCAGTGGAGAACTTCGATACAAGTGATGGAGCATTGGCCTGCATAAAAATCATGGTCTTTTCCTGTATCACTGTTTGAAGAAAGTGTCTTCGAAAAACTGGCAGTAGGTTTGGGAGTTGATTTTGAGTTCATCTTCAATGCAAAAAGGTCCAACTAGCTCATCTTTAAAAATACCAGCTCATACCAGTACCCCACCTCCACGTTGGAGTGGAGCTCTGTGCCATTACTGATCCACAGGTCCATCCATCTGGTCCATCAAGAGTCACTCTCATCTCATCGGTCCATAAAACCTTTGAAAAAAATCTGTCTTCAGATATTTCTTGGCCCAGTTTTGACGTTTCAACTTATGTTTCTTGTTCAGTGGTGGTTGGGTTTCAGCCCTCCTTACCTTGGCCATGTCTTTGAGCACTGAACACCTTGTACTTCTGGGCACTCCAGGTAGGTTGCAGCTCTGGAATATGAAAGTACTGGAGGATAATGGGTTCCTGGTAGCTTCACGTTTGATTCTTCTCAAATCTTTGGCAGCTAATTTGCGTCTTTTGTTCTCAACACGTTTCTTCCGACCCTGTTGACTATTTGCAACAAAATGTTTGATGGTTCTGTGATCACACACCAATATCTTAGCAATTCCAAAAGTGCTGCATCCCTCTGAAAGACTTTTTACAATTTTTGACTTTTCAGAGTCAGTTAAATCTCTTTTTTGGCCCATTTTGCCTGAGGAAAACTAGCTGCCTAATAATTCTGCACACCTTGATATAGGGTGTTGATCTCCTTAGGCCACACCCTCCCTCATTCCACAAATACACATCACCTGACGTGCTTAAATCCAATAAGCATTCAAGTTAATACAGCTTGGAGTTGGAATATACGCATTAAAAATGATGATATGGTCAAAATACTCACTTGCCTAATAATTGTGCACACAGTGTAGTACTGAGGCTTGTTGACTGCAGCACTGGATGAATGGAACATAAAAATACAAATAGCCACTGTGACTGATAACTCCGCTAATATAACGTATGTGGTACAGCTTATGGAGATACTTCACATTGGATGCGTTGTGCACACATTCACTTTGGGATCATAGGCTCCTCTGAAAATTCCAACAATTGCCCACTTACTAAGCTGGGTGAGGTGCACTGCAAATATTTTCCACCGAAACACTACAGATACAATAGTCACATGCTAAAAGAGAAGCAATGTCTATTACACTGGCCAACACAAAAACGTGTGCCTAATGTGGTCACACAAAGAAATGGTGCATTGGAGATGCTACAAAGCCTTTTGGAATAAAAGCCAACATCTCAGCAGCTCTGCATACTAGTATAGGCAGAGAGATTGCTCCTGGTGTTACTGGCATGAAGAATGCTTGCCTGCAACACATCTGCTACAGGCCCCCTGTCGCTTTTATTGTAATGACTTGTGATTGTCACATAGGAATCAGTTGCCTTAGATGTCCAGCTGTTGCAAGTTGGGGCTATTCTCTCTGCTGACCTGAGAGACATGGCAATACATGGCATAAAAAGTAACTCCTGTTCTTAAGCTTCTACCTTGGTTTCCAGTTAAGTTTAGAATCAACATGAACAATTTCTAAAATATAAAGTTTTTTAAGGCTTTGACGTTATTATTATTTAAAATGGCTCTGGCATGGTTGTGGTGATATGATAAGGTCAAGCCAATGGACTATGATCCTGTTTGTGCCACTAGAATCCAAAACTAATGACAGCCAAAAAGACATAAAAGGCACAATAAGCAGCATGGTAACAGAGGTATACAGCTTGTTTACTTGATGAACTTCAGCTCTGTGCATCACTCTCTGTCAATAAAACAACCAGGTGGCAAATACATAAATGGAAACACTAATGTAAATCTTTTGTAACCATTACCAATTGACGCATTGTACGTATTATCATAATGGAAATATATTTTAAAAAGAATTAACATGGAGAACTAAGTGCAAAGATTAGATGCAGCAAAAGAGAGTGAGCGCAACCAAAGACAGAAAATTACCAGCCAAGATCAGACCATTTAATTGTTCCTATTTAAAGTATTATTGCACTGTATAAGATCTTTATTGCTTAATACCGCACACTTAAGACTACAGTCATACTTGTCTGTAACTGCTCTGTCATGGATACTATAAGAGGTCCACACATATAAAATATGACAGAGTGATTCAGGTTAGAGAGTCTGAAAAATGTGTACACATAGGGTTTAGAGGTGCCTTGGTGGACTGAAGACAAAATACAAGGTGTTACTTATGGTAAGAGGGCCAACTACTTTTAGGAAAGACAGTAAGAGGAGGATACTGTTATGAAATATTTGCAGCATATATGATTAAAATCAAAAGAACAGTTATATCAGGGTTAATCTCCTGAGTGTTACATTATTTATCAAAAAAACATATAATAAGTTGCATTGGTTGGCTTGAAATATTACATTTTTATCAAATCTCTTTCTAATGTCAAATGTGCAAAACACTAAAAGTACATATTCAGAGGTGTACAAAGTATAATAAAAATACAGTGGTACCTCGGTATACGTCCTTAATCCGTTCTATGGCTTTGGACATATACCAAACAGGACGTATATCAAACAAATTTTTCCCATAAGCAATGATGGAAAAATGATTAATCCGTTCCCATGAAAAAAATCCTATTTCTATTGGCATATTATACATTGATGGGGTTGTATAAAATTTAAACACTGCTTAATACTAAATACATAAATACAAAAGCAATTAGATGAAATAAATGAAAATTTAACCTCACTTTACTTTTTAATAATGTCTTTGTTTTTCACAATCGTAGATACCGTCGTTCTCGGCATATGGTATGCAGCAGCCATGTCCCAGATACGCATGCCACCTTCATACGTTTCAACAATAGATTCAAATTTCCGTGAAAAAACACATTTGTTGATTCAGTTCATCTGGGCATAGTTCTTTTCCAGGGAGATACGCTATATCACTCATCCAAGGGACTTTCTCAGTCTCGTGCAAAACACTAAAAGTACATATTCAGAGGTATAAAAAGTATAATAAAAGACTGAGACTGAGGAAATCACTTGGATGAGTGATGTAACGTATGTCCCTGGAAAGGAACTATGCCCAGATGAACTACATCAACTTTCTAGAATTTCCTTACCTGGATTATTGAGCATGCATCGAGACGTATGTATGTGTGGTCTGAGGCTTCTATGAAAATGTGCGAAGCTTTTAGCCAAGTTTAGTTTTGATACATCTCGATTTCAGCATGGAAATGGGCATATACATTTTGTACACATGCACCATTTATACATAAAGCCCAAGGTCTGCACTCTAAAACACATATATACCCACTCAATAAACTAATGAATGATGTACATATAACTGAAAGTTGGATAGAAAGGCACAACTTTATATGTTTATATGACAAAAGTTTAAAAACCTACTTGATAGTATAAATTTTAAAGTATATTCCTAATTAATAAATTAATGTATTTTATAGCAGGTTGGATAATGGATGGATGGATTATGTTTTAATATAATGCAGCAATAAATTAAAATGCTCACCAATATGTGCATGCTCAGAAATAGCACTCCTTAGTTCCTTCACACTGGTCAACTTGATGATGCGTCGCCTTGGTACAGATGCAGCTGTTAAATCAGTTTTCAAATCCACATCAGATTCTGTTCTGGGTCGTTTTCTAAAATAAAATGAACAGGAGGTGTTTGACATCAGTACTACAATCTTATCTAGAAACTTCCTAAGCATTTCTTAATGCTGCTAGGCTGTTCCAGAAGTTTACACACTAATATTACACTCCTGTGACAAAACATGTGCTTTGTTTGCACTAGCAACATCAAAAAGCATTAAAATTTCAATCAGTTCACTTTTTCTCTCACATATCCTTTAATTATACATTGAAATCATGAATTAAGTGAGATATGTCAGTAGTGCTGGGTGGTAAAATTCTGAAAACATTCTGAAAACTTGAAAATCAGTAAAATTCAAGAAGTTTTAAAGGAAATGTTAAATGTACACAGTTTAGGTGCCACTTCTCAAAAATAAATCTTATCTGCTTATTAATATTTTCAATTGTAACTTTTTTATTCAGATTATTATGACAGATACTCTTTAGAAACAGAAATAGGAATATGAAACTATATTGTGATAATTATCGAAATTGATCGATATGGAAAAATATATTGTGATAATATTTTTGTCCATATTGCCCAGCTCCATATGTAGACAAACTAAACTTTATGATCTGCAATACCTCCCAATTGAGATATGTGGTAAAGCAACTCAAAACCAGTTTTAATTGTCCCAGCACTATAAAAGACACTTGATTCTTTTGGCATAAGTCTATAGCAGTCCTAAAAACAGCATGCCAGGCATGGGTTTTACGTACTGTAAAAAAAATGCAACAAACTGAGAATCAGTTCTTTCTATGCAAATGGATGCTGGTTTAAGATCTCCACAGACTGTTGCCATTAATTGTCACTAGTTCTTCAGGTCCCTAATTTCCACTGTCTTTCATTTTTTAAAAACACACTCTTTAGACTAAGGTGTGCACTGCTTCAATCAATTAGAATTCTGCAGCATTACATCTCACATCATGAAGACCTTTGAGATACTGGAGTGAAGGATGTAATTATTTTTCTGCCCAAAAAGGCTTATTCTCAACCTGAACAAAGCCTGCAATACTATGAGGATTATGATTTTTGATTTCTGTGATGCCTTCAATACAATCCAGCTATTTCTGTTAAAGAGTAAACTTAGAGATATGCAAGTGGACGAGCCTATGGTGTCCTGGACTATCTGTAAGACAGATGGCATGATCATTGTCTGTGTAGAGTTTTCATGTTCTCCCCAGATTTTAAGGGTTTTCTTTAGGTATTCTTGTTTTCCTCCTGCATACCCAAAGATGTTCTGATAACGTTAACTGATTAGCAACTAGCCAATTGAGTGTGTGAGTGTGGGTGTGTGTATATACATGAGTGGGCACTGTGATGGACTACTTCTTTGTCTGGAAATGTTTTCTGCCTTGCATCTGGGGCTGCTAGAATAGCCTGATGTTACCCCAATATTCCCCCAGTACCCTTGAATTGAACAACTGAATTAAATGTGTTGGAAAATATTATAAAGCGTGATGGAAAATATTATAAAGCACAATTACCTGTGATAAATAGGAAACAAAGACAGTACTATGATAATCCAGACAGCCTAGGTCATTTTAAAAGGCACAGCTAGTAGTGCTGACATCTCACAATGTGTAATGCATTTACTATAGAATTGACGCTTTCTGCTGTATTTATGTCAGTTTCCTCACACAGTCATATTAATTAGAATTTCTAAGTTAGACCACTGTGACTGTGCACTTTGATCCTGCCTTATGTCCAATATTGCCAAGGCAGGATTGTTTATGATAGAAGGAAATAAAAAGGAAAAGATGATCCTGCATTGTGTCGGCAAAAATATTTAATTTTGCAATTGTAGTGGCTCAGTCCTTCCTAAGTCTGCCCTGAACAACTGAGTATTTTCACAATTTATATTGGTTGAGCATGGCTTCTCATTTTTGGTGCACTCAACAGCAGACACAGTCTCTTGTTTGGACAAATTTGAGAAAGGCACTTGTTTCTGAAGCTTTATTGTTGATTAGTGTCCTTTTATAAATCTAATAAAACTTTTTGCACAATTTCACAACAATATATGCAAAATGATGCACTTATACAGTATTTGAAACAGAAAAGTACAACAGTGGCTAGTGAGGCTCCTAGAATCTTCTAGCGCACATACCTAGGTGGTGTTGTTTCAGATAACAATTTTGTAGATTCTCCGGCCTCTCCATCTTGAAGGAAATCATCAAGATCCTTATTTGCTGGAGCCAGAACCTCAGAGTCATTTAGCTCCTCATACATACTTTGGTTATCAGAGTTCAGTGGGGCTGCACAGCTGCTCTCACTTGCATCAAATTCTGGAGACTTCTGATGAACTTGGTTACTTGTCTGAAGAAAAGCATCAAGCTTCTGCATTCGAAAATCTGTGCGCACCATTTGATGTGCATAGACTTTATCTGCAGAAGTTGTAGTTGTTCCTGCTTGTTTGAGGGTTTCACCAGAGGAGATTGCAGGACCAGGAAGTAGGGTCTAAAATAGAAAGGAAAGCAGGAATCAAGCTTTTACTTACTGCACTAGTGAAACTTGGCAATAGATTAACAAAAAGATTTTACCACATTCATTCAAAGTAGGTCTTGAAGAAAAAGAAAGGGATCTTGGCTAAACCCTGAGTTTAATCCAGTTTCTTTTGTTTATTAATGTTGCTCATTACACTTTTAAAATCTCCTTTTTTAATTTTTGTTATTGAATTGTATTGCTAAATTTAATTGGTGCTGCTAAAAAGATTATAATGTGCAATACTGATAAGATTTATTGAATTACTGCAGTAAAATAGTACTAGGGTGTTGTACCGTGTTAGCCATTATGAATGTAGAGAAAAGCCAAGCAAAATGACACCTTTTATTGGCTAACTAAAAAGATTACAATATGAAAGCTTTCGAGGCAACTCGGAGAAAGGGCCTGAGTTGCCTCGAAAGCTTGCATATTGTAATATTTTTAGTTAGCCAATAAAAGGTGTCATTTTGCTTGGCTTTTCTCTGCAGTAAAATAAAAACACAAAAAAATATTTGCCCCATCACAGATAATCTCTAATATCCTTCTTTGTGAAACAACTGAAATGTGAATTTCAAATACTCTACATGTTATTTACCAAATGAAGTACAGTGGTTAGTACTACTGTCTAATGAATACAGTTGTCTTGGGTTTGCATACCGAACCTGGTTGATGTCTGTATGCAGTTTGCACATTCTTCCTATGTCTGCATGTGTTTTTCACCCACAACCCAAAAATGTGGAGGGTAGGTTAACTGGTGACTCTAATTTGACCCCAGTGTCAATGTGTGTCATACAACACATTGGTTCTTTGTCAAAGGCTGTTTTGTACCTTTCAACCAGTGCTGCTGGAACTGGCTCCACCTGTCTGCAATCTTGAATTTGATTAAATGTATTAGAGAATGTACATATAAGTGTATGTATATATATTTAAAAAAAACAAACAACATCAGTATATATCCAATGAGACTGCTATGGAAAAATAACAGAACAGTCATCTTAATATGATGTTTGTTACAAAGTTTTTGTTACCTCAGTGGCTTAAATATAGGTAGGAGAAATCAGGGCTTAAAGGTTGATTATAAACCTCACCAGAAAATTAAATGAGTGTGACATCATTTACATGCACCTGTAAACTGAAATGACTTCATATTTGTCATTCAAAAAAAAAAAAAAGACAACAGTTTTAAGTGAGCATGACAAAGAAATTGTGCTATACAATTAATGTGTAAAAGAAAAACGAGACTAAAGTTTTAACAGTACTTCGGGACAATGCATAAATTGACGAAACATTGATTTCTTAATTTGGTCTTGAATTTCAAGGTCAGGTAGGATTAAATATCACATTACCTTTGCTGCACATAAAAAAAGAGAAAAAAAGGAGTACAATTTAAAATGGCCAAGCACAAAAAATATCTGCAAACATCACTTCATAGTTGCACTGGAGGGTAAAGACCTACATACACACTGTTCGACTATAAAGAGGATAAGAGCCATTTGGAATTTTCTAGATTGCTGCAAAAACCTCTGAAAATCTGCACCTAAGTGATAATAAGAAAGATGGTCTACTAAAATTGCAAATAAAACACTAACAGGTCTATAAAGACATTCAAAGTTTGAAGAAAATAAGAAATATTAGTACCATAACTGTATATTACAACTGTGAAAAATATTTCAGGGAGAAACGAGATGCTGAATTGCACCGCTTCAGGGTCTCACTTTTACTTTCTAAAAACAGCTTAAGAGCTGAGACACTGAATAACAAACCAGAAAGCTGACAATGTTCTTTTCAGAAATAGTCAAATAAATCAATTTTCAAAGAACATCATGCAGGAAACAAAGTACATCAGGGTTAAAGATGAAGAAATAAGAAGTAGAGAAAAACACCAATACCAGACAGCACCTTCACCACATAATTACCTATACAATTTCACAGGTTTGTCTTTTTAGATATGCAGTAAATACAGTACATGAAATAGTACAACTGCTAAAATCTTTAACTACACATGCAGATAAAAGAGGCTCATTTGTTCACTCGCTCTCTATTGCCCAATAATAATGCTTGTTACGGTAAACAACCAACACATTATAATGAACTCGTTCAGAGGGATGGTCATCAATTTCTTTTAAATAAATGTTTTGAACACACTCTGCAAAGGGGTGTGTGTGTGTATATATATTTTTTTTTTTCAACAGATCTATTGGAGAGCGGCAAGTGGACTCTGTTGAGTAGACAATAGATTTGTATGCTTACCCTAAACATGGATTAGAAAGACAGCTAAAAAGTACTGAATCATCCTATAGACCAGGGAAAGTTACTAGGAAAGTTAGACACTTTAAAATTCAGAACTTATCACATGATCCAAGTACTCCACCTTTTAGGTGAGACTAAAGGAAATTCTTTCTTCTATATTAGCAATATATATACGAGTATGCATATTTATGAAGTTGTACAATCATATATTAAAACAAACAAATAAATGATTTGCTTCACAGACACTCATATGCAATTAAAGTACTACTACTCGGCTGAAAAAAGTTTTAAAGCACTTTCAACAGATATATAAACAAAGACTACTCCAATTTGTGGAGTTATACTATAATATATAAATGCAGCAAAACTGCAGATGTAAATTAGCATTATGCTCTTTTGAAGGTGTCTGACATGCTACATTACACTCGAAAAGAAAAAAAAAAAAAAGTTTTGTGAATTTTTAATTACTTTATGTACTCCTTGTACACTCAACTCTAGAATGCTTTGCAAGTCACAATCACTTTTTCTATCACTATCACATTTTCTGAATCTTCTCCACATGACACAAGGTCGTGGAGAGCCAAAGCTTATCCTGACAGCACTGGGCACAAGACAAGAAAAAAATTATTACAAAAACAACTTCCCAATTCCAGTCATCATTACCAGATTAAATAATTCAAGTATAACCTTTTGAATTTTAATAAGTGATTTTTTTAAGGGAAAACACAAAGCACATTCACTTATTATTAATTTACATATCTGCAGATATACAAGTGACTAAACTCAATCTAAAAGAAAGTTTAATTTCTAAAAAAAGTAATATCAGCACCTAAACTATTGTGACAGAGTTATGCTTTCCCCATGAAGCTGCAAAGGACATTACAAACTGCCTACCTTCTAAACCGAGCTGAAAATGATAAACTATAGGCACAGAATAAGCACATTGAGGGAAAGACCAGTACTTTCCACCATAACCAAAGTTCTTTATTAGAACCCAAAGAAATTAAAAACAGGTCACACAGCACTGAACATTTCTTTTAGTATTATAAAACTGCTAATCTGTGCTAAGATAAATAGAAATTTTAAATAACTAGTAAAAAGCCAATGAAAGAAAGGTCTATTTTCCCGTGTTTAATTCTCAATATGTAACAAGATAAAGAAAAACTGTGTCAGGCAAAATTCTAGTTTTTATAAGCTTATACAAGGTTATACCTGACTTGGGAACAAACATGCCTTGAACAACAGTTTAGCCCTCTCTCACTTATATCGATTACAGCAAAGGTAAGCTGACTGTAACAACACATTAAAATTTCAAAAGAGCAACACAATAAACAATACATTGTAAAATTAGTCATCTTTTCTGTGTTATTTTTGTCTGTATGATGTCCTGCCTTTTATTTTATATATAAGAATTTATCATATTTCTATAATGCTAATGTTGATAAAAACATTATAATGTATTTCTCCCAGCAGATGTGCTTCATTTACCTTACAAAATACAGTGATATTTTCATAACAAAAATGAGAACTAGAACTAAAAATATTGTTTTTCATTTTACAAGAACTGAAATTAAGACAAACAGAGAAACTAAAACTAAATAAAAATAAAAATTAGTGATATGTGAACGAACTAAAACGAGAACGAAAATTGAGTAAAAAGGAAAAAAACAGCAATCATATTTTCATTCAATCCGGTTCAATCATGCAGAGGGATTTTTTGTAGGTCGCCCTACAATTACGCCCTTCAGTTATGTTTACTATGCAGTGATCTTGTACCTTGGGCTTACTGTAGTCACATGGCGCAACTTCTGTAAAGGACCGTTGCTTGCTTGTTGAGCACATTTGATCTGTCAGGTGTGGAACGGGACCCGGACACAGACTGACGGACATTGTAGTTCACCCAACACAAGTTTATTATTTACAGTACGGTTAAGTGCACAAACCCAGTGCCTCCAGCACTGATCCCCCAAAGTCCAGGCCTTTCAGTCCTTTGTGCCTCCCTTTTTGGCCGCCTCCAGTCCTCTCTCCAGCTCCGTCCTTCTTCCACCCGACTCCCGCTCTCGAATGAAGGGAGGCGGCCCCTTTTATTATCACCCGGATGTGCTCCAGGTAGGTTCCGGCAATCACCCGCTGACACGCCCCTGTGTGGCGGATGTGCCGACTGCATCCCCGGAAGCACTCCAGGTTTCCCTGCTCTTCTTCCCCCCAGCACTTCCTGGTGTTGCGGAAGTGCTGAGGTCCAGGGATCCAAAGGCACCGGGGCGCCACCTGGCGGTGGCCACGGGCCCCTACAGGGTTGGGCTTCCAAGCCCCCTACCCGAGGCCACCAACAAAACCAGGGCGGTTGCCCCCTCGTGGTCGGGAGGAGGCACCAGCCCTCCTCCAGTCCCCTCGGGCATCCCGGCCGGGTGCCACCCCCAGCCGCCTATGACAGTGCTCCACTGCCAGCGAAGACCCGTCCGTCAGAGCGATACATCCCAAGAGGGCAGCACGTCCCCGGAGTGGGTCCTACTCCGTACCCAGGGCCCACCACGGCACCCTGGGACGCACCACTTCGGCTCCCCTTCCAAGGCCTTTTCACCCCCAGTCCCCACCAGCTGGGGCACCATCCGGTCACCGGTGGAGAATCCTCCCACGGAGCAGCCCGTTCTAGGAGGGCAGGTCCCCAACAGGGCAGGTCCAACGGCTCGTCGGGGCTTCAGTCCTGTGAATACACAAAAGGGAGGGCCAGAAGCGCTGCCTGGACACCCGCACCGGGCGTCCCTCCGATCTCTACACCTGCAGCGCTCCCCCCTCCCATTGGCAGCCCCCGACTTGCCTGTTCGGTGCCTCCACCATGGGTTCCATGCCCGTCCGTTCTTCGTTGTCGGGACTGCTCTCGCAGGCGGCTCCTCCACACGCCCAGGATTCTCCCTCTGCCTCCACATAGGACAGCTCTTCAGCGGACGTGCGCACCCAGCGACACATCCGTTCCTGTCGGAGGAACCGGCATACACCCCTTGACTCCTCCTTCCTCCCTGTGTGGCGGAAAAGCCGGCTGCATCCCCGAAAGCACTCCGGGTGTCCTTGCTCTTCTTCCCCCCAGCACTTCCTGGTGTGGCGGAAATGCTGAGGTCCAGGGCTCCAAAGGCACTGGGGTGCCGCCTGGCGGTGGCCATGGGCCCCTACAGGGTTGGGCTTCCAAGCCCCCTACCCGAGGCCACCAACAAAACCAGGGCGGTCGCCCCCTCGTGGTCGGGAGGAGGCACCAGCCCTCCTCCGGTCCCACTGGGCGTCCCGGCTGGGCTCGACCCACAGCCGCCTGTGACACAGGTTAATGCAGTTAAGCACATGTGGTTGTTGATGGCGACTTTTGCACAGATGCTTGCGGGTAGAAAGCGAGAAAGTAATGTGTGGAAATGCTTTAATTACAGTACAGATGATAATAAAAGTAAATGTGGCATGCAAGAAGAAGAAAACAGTCTCAGAGTTTCAGTGCAGGACCAGCTGGATCGGTACTTTGTGGAAGTCCAGCACTTTTCTGGCACCAGGACTGCACTTCAGTACTGGAACATGCGGTTAGGGGAAGCTGGTGAGGCTCTTCATTAAAAGTAAAAAAAAAATAATAATGATAATATAAAATACATTTGTCTACTGGCCTGTGCTGTAAATTTGTTTTCTGTATGATACCAATAATTGTGATCATTTTTATAGTTAAAATCACTGAATTTGCGCATTTCTAGTTCAAATACTGGGGAGAAACAACAAGCCTCACCTCACCTCGGACTGCACTGTCCCTCACATACTGGGTTGATGCATGCAAATGGCGAGTGCCTGTTGCTGTCTCTCTGTATGTCGCCAATATAATGTTTGCAGACATGTTTATTATACACCCTGACTTTCCACAGTCTGGCTAATATCTTTAATGAATGTGTGTGACATATCTAGTCTTGCTGATAGGACATAAAACCGCTGTGAAAAGGCACAAGGTGAGGCAGACAGTACCGTGGCACACTGAAAGGGGGCAGATGTGATCCCAACAGTTGTTTGTTGCTGCTGTTCTTCTACGCAGAGGCTCTGGGCGTCAATAAGTTAGCAATATCAGAAAGTCAAGTGCACTGCAGCAGTCAGTTTATTTTTAATTTTTTATTCCGACTGACTGTCAAAATGTAAGATTCAGACTTTTAAAACTAAAGCAAAATAAGGACTTTTACAAGAAAATGACAGATTTTCGTGGAGAAGGATAGGAGCATTGACTTCATTTACAAATGACTGTAAAAATTTTATAAAAAACTGAATCAGACTAAGAAAAAAAAATCCAATATTTAAAAACTAAATTTTGACCTTAAATAAAATATTCTTTTGTTTTTCTTGTTTTCCATTTGTTGAATAGTCTGTATTAAAATTGATTAAAGCATCAGAATTAAAAGCTTTTAAAAACAACTAAATATTTAAATTAAGGTCAAAATTGAAATGTTTTTTGTACACCACTCTATGCTTTCATTTGTATTGAATGAGTATGAATTGTGAAATTGCAACAGCAAATTTAGAACACATGGAGGGTGCAGAGCAAATGCGCTCTCTCTCTTACCACTATAAATGTAATGTTCTTTCTTAGCCAAATATGTACCTTACCTATGTGTGTGTAAAGAATGCTGATGATATATGCAACATAACCAGTAGTCAATGTGTATGGTGCCAATTGAATAGTGAATAAGCTACTCTTTAATAGGTTCATATATTTGTAAATCTGATTCTGAAGGAGTCAGTGCCTGACTAGCCATGAACCTCACCACACATCATTGCTTCAGTACTGGTAGCAGAAATCGTCAACATACAGTCTGCTGGTGCCAGTGGCCGAGGACCTTGTCTGTTCACCTGCATTACAGGTGCTCGTCAAGTGAATATTTTCACTATGTGGCTATCTGTGCAGTGGACGTCGCTGCAACATGAACAAATCTCTCGAAACGCGTGCTTGTTTAAAACTTAACAGTAATGTGCTTTCACACACTGGTTTCTTTTGATCTTGCTGACTACACTCATTAGGCCATTTCATCTGTTTGATCATTGATAGTCAAGCTGTGTTTAACAGCATTATGAACTACGAGTGTATTTTGTTGACTGAAACATAACTTGCATTGAAATATGTGTAGGCCAGCATTTGTGGTCTTGCAAAAGAAAAAGAAAAAAAAAAAAAACTAAAATTGTACTAATATTATGTAAAAAGGCCAGAAACAAATAAAATAAAAACAAAAATTTTAAACACAGAACTAAATAAAAATTAAATTTGTTGACTCCACTGAAAACTACAACAAAATAAAAATTTTATAAAATAAAATAAAAACTAAAACTACAATTAATATCAAACTGAAATAACACTGGGTGACACACCCTGGCAACAACACTGAAGTCCTTTTTCAGTGCAGTGTGTACAACCTAGCATTAGATTTTTTAAGTAATTCTACATTCATATTGCAGCTCAAATCAATTTTTTTCACTAATACAATGACATGATCTTTTTAGAGAAGTGTGATCAGCAAAAAATAGCACAGAATCACAACTTTTCAGAAAGGACTTATACACTACATTTATAGCTGATATTTTGTAGCCAAAACCTTAAAATCTTGCTTCCACCATTCCTGATTCCTCTCATGTCCACATGTTTTTGCTTACAGTTAGAGCAGTGATAACAACACTCAAGGCAACAACTTTCAGATTTTCATTTTCTGTTTCTCTTCCTTGCCATCATATGCTGATGAATTTACAGACCTCTGGCACTGAAACAATGTCAAGTAAAGCAGCAACCAGAATCTGCCTATTTGGTTGCATTTGCCTAACAAAATTGTTTAAATGAATTTTGTGCATGTGGAGCACATTCAGGTAGGTATCTGTATACACTAATATCAGAATTTATTATTCTCATAGATAATTTGAAACGCTAGACAAAAATGCATCAGATATAATGCAAAAATAAAACAGTCACTTTTTTTATTTTCAACAATAGCATTCAAAAAACATTAAATGTGGGAATAGCATTGAATATGGTAGTAATGAATTTACTATAGAACCACAATTTTGTATCACATTTACCTTAATATTTGTTGATCTTTAGGGATTCCAAATTTGAATGCACCATCAGCAAAAAAAAAAACAAAATACTAAAATTCCTATCAGTTTCAGTGCTAAGGAAGATAGGTAGCATAAAACAAGCCCAAGAATATGCAGATTACTTAATATTTTGTGAAGTAATTAAACAAATTGAGTTATTGTAATTCTTTAAAAAAATGTTTCACAAACATAAATTATATCTTTTATGGAAATGATCTGGACATTTGTAAGCATAATGTCATTTCAAGATATGAATCAATGTGTGAGAACAAAAAAAAAGGACAATTAAAAATTAAAAAAAAGCCAGATAATTCTGATGCAGGGGAACACAAGAAACTACAGCAAAAGATCAAAAAAAGCATTTGAAACGTCAAAAGAGAAACCAAAATAAAAATTGCTAGAGAAGCCAAAACAAAGAGTACACAATGTTTTCAGTACTATTCAAGTAAAAATATGATGAAAAGAATTTAAGAAACCTTAGAGACACAAATGGAGAAATCTTTGAAAATGAGAAGGGAACAGAAAACTAACTGAACAAATATTTCACCCAAGTATTTACAGTATAAAGACGAAACAAGTGGAATGCCTCATGCAGAAACAAACTCAGAGTTCAGAGATTTTAAAATAGAGTCAGATGTACTTGAAAGCCCTCAATACACTGAAGACTAATAAAACCCTGGGAGCTGATGGGATCTTGCCAGTTGTATTCAAAGAAATGAAAGATGTAATCCATAAACTCTTATTAGGAGTTTTTAACAGTCACTTCAGAAAGGAGAAGTGCCTGGAAAGTTGCAAACTTTCAAGGACTGGAAAGCTGTAAAAAAAATATGGAAACTATAATATGAAACAAATTAGAATATTACCTAAATGAAAATAATTCTACATACAGCCAGCATAGGTTTATGGGAGGAAGGGTTTTTGGATTTGGAATAGATTTCAACTGGAATAGTTGAACAAAAACAAAGCATACAACATAATTTATGTTGAAAATTTGATACAGTCTGTGAGAAACGGCCGGTAAAACAGCCCAGCTGGGATGCCTCTGAAATGGAAGGATGGGGGAGGGCAGCTACTTTTGGACACTGCCTCCCCCAAAATGTTAGATGGTAGCTGCCTTGAAGTGTAGCGGTGCCCCGGATTCCCACAGGTCATCCTGGGACTTGGAGTTTGGTTTCTCTACTCTGTAGGGTGCCGTGGGTGCTGCTAGTGGATGCTATGAAACAACCTGGTGGTCATGCTTCCCTTAAAGCCCAGAAATACCAAGAAGTCATGAGGACGGAATTCCAAAGTACTTCTGCATTTATTAAAGACCTGGAATTCTCCATGTGACCTGAAAGTCCTGGCTAGTCATGTGGTAGGCAGAACAGAAGCACCTCTGGATCAAGGACTATATAAAGGACTGCTGGAAACCCAGCAAGTGAGCCAGTCGGGTAGAGGTGTACAAAGCCTGCTGGTAGGTGTGGAACAGAAAGAAAAAGAGAATACTGTATTGTGCTTATTGTGTTTACTTGCTTGTTTATTGGTGGCTATAGTGCTTGAAGTGCATGGTATAAAAAGAAAAGAAAATCTTCTTGGTGCATTTAACCTGTATTTTGCATGTCTGTCTGTTGGGTTTAAGGGGAAACAGTGACCCCTAGCATCCACAAGTCCAACACCAAAAATTAACTCTGAAAATAGAAGCTGAAGGCATCAAAGGTGACTTACAAAACTGGATCTCTAATTGGGTAACCAGCAGGAGACAAATAGTACAGATAAGAGGGGAATGCTCCACAAGCAGCAAGGTTATCAGTGTCAGGAGTTTGTCCTGTTACTTTTTCTGATTTATACAGTGCATCCGGAAAGTATTCACAGCGCATCACTTTTTCCATATTTTGCTATGTTACTGCCTTATTCCAAAAAGGATTAAATTCATTTTTTCCTCAGAATTCTACACACAACACCCCATAATGACAATGTGAAAAAAATTTACTTGAGATTTTTGCAAATTTATTAAAAATAAAAAAAATTGAGAAAGCACATGTACATAAGTATTCACAGCCTTTGCCATTAAGCATCAAAATTGAGCTCAGATGCATCCTGTTTCCCCTGATCAACCTTGAGATGTTTCTGCAGCTTAATTGGAGTCCACCTGTGGTAAATTCAGTTGATTAGACATGATTTGGAAAGGCACACACCCGTCTATATAAGGTCCCACAGTTGACAGTTTATGCCAGAGCACAAACCAAGCATGAAGTCAAAGGAATTGTCTGTAGACATCCGAGACAGGATTGTCTTGAGGCACAGTTCTGGGGAAGGTTACAGAAAAAGTTCTGCTGCTTTGAAGGTCCCAATGAGCACAGTGGCCTCCATAATCCGTAAGTGGAAGAAGTTCGAAACCTCCAGGACTCTTCCTAGAGCTGGCCAGCCATCTAAACTGAGCAATCGGGGGGAGAAGGGCCTTAGTCAGGGAGGTGACCAAGAACCCGAGGTTGGAGGAAACCAGGCACCGCTCATCACCAGGCCAATACCATCCCTACAGTGAAGCATGGTGGTGGCAGCATCATGCTGTGGGGATGGTTTTCAGTGGCAGGAACTGGGAGACTAGTCAGGGAAAGAGAGAAAGATGACTGAAGCAATGTACAGAGACATCCTGGATGAAAACCTGCTCCAGAGCGCTCTTGTCCTCAGACTGGGGCGACAGTTCATCTTTCAGCAGGACAGCGACCCTAAGCACACAGCCAAGATATCAAAGGAGTGGCTTCAGGACAACTCTGTGAATGTCCTTGAGTGGCCCAGCCAGAGCCCAGACTTGAATTCGATTGAACATTTCTGGAGAGACCTTAAAATGGCTGTGCACCGACGCTTCCCATCCAACCTGATGGAGCTTGAGAGGTGCTGCAAAGAGGAATGGGCGAAACTGGCCAAGGACAGGTGTGCCAAGTTTGTGGCATCATGTTCAAAAAGACTTGAGGCTGTAATTGCTGCCAAAGGTGCATCAACAAAGTATTGAGCAAAGGCTATGAATACTTATGTACATGTGATTTCTCAGTTTTTTTATTTTTATTAAATTTGCAAAAACCTCAAGTAAACTTTTTTCACGTTGTCATTATGGGGTGTTATTTGTAGAATTCTGAAGAAAAAAATGAATTTAATCAATTTTGGAATAAGGCTGTAATAACAAAATATGGAAAAAGTGATGTGCTGTGAATACTTTCCAGATGCACTGTACAAATGACAATGATTCTGATATAGTTAGAAATCTTGTCAAATTCACAGATGACACTAAAATTGGAATTTAAATTTAAATAGAATTCAAAATGATCTGGAACACATTCAGAACTGGGTGAACACCTGAAAAATGTAGTTTAATGTAAAAAAGTGCAAAGTGCTACACTTTGGGCAAAAGGATTAGTCAAATTACATTGCTTACAAATTGACTAATCAATGCACATAAGCAATTCAAAAGAAAGATAAAATTTTAGGTTATATATTAAGAACTGCTGAACTTAAGCCAAGGAACATTATACCCAAACTATATAACGCAGTCATAAGATTGCATCTGGAGTATTGTGTGAAGTTCTGGACAAGGAAGACATAGCAGAAGCTGAAGCTGTACAGAGATGCATCCCAGGACTTAAGAACATGTCCTACTTTGACAGACTCAAAGAATTAAACCTGTTTAGTCTCTAGCACAGGATACTGCGTGGGGACCTAATCCAGGTATTTAAAATCCTCAAAGGTATTGATAAAGTAGATCCAGCAAAATTCTGTCAGTTTAAGGATGAATCATGCATTTGAGGACATAAGTGGAAATTAAGTTGAAGTCCACTTAAAACTGAAAGCCAGAAAGCACTTCTTTATGCAATCAGTTGTGGGACTCTGGAACAAACTACCGAGACAGGAAACTGAAGCAGAAACCTTGAGAACTTTTAAGAATAATGTGTAAGAGATATTGGGACAGCTTAGCTATTAGCTAAAACAAATAGGCTAGATGGACTGAATGGTCTCCTCTCGTTTGTCAAATTTGGTTTGGATTGTCAATGTCTAATGTTTCTAACAAGCCACTTAAGGACAAAATTTCAATAAAATTACAAAAATACAAGCTATTATTGAAAATAAATGTAACTTAAAAAATAAAGACTGTATAAATCGATAAACCTACACTGGATTATTATAATATTTTTCTGCTCAATAAAGTAAATACCAACACAATACTATAAGCAAATCACATCTTCAAAGGCAACAAATGTTTAAGGAACATTATTTTGCAGTTTCCAATACACGTGATCTCCACATTTGAAAATAAACCAACACAACAATATACAGAAGTAAACTTGGGACACAAATTAAATGGAAATTAAACAATAAACTAGCATTTTTCATTTATGCACCATATACCTGTGTGAAATAAGTACGTGAAGCATTGGAGCCAAGAAGCCTTTCTTCAATACGCTTCTGCACAATCTCTATAATACTGTCCTCATGGAGGAAGTGGACTTCATGCTTTGTTGGATGGACATTCACATCCACATTACTAGGAGCAATCTCCAGGCTGCCAAAAGAGAAAGACGTTAAAGCGATAGAAGAAAAATCAGACCAGAAGGTTAAGCAGGGCAAAGGTGAATACTACCAAGGAACAAATCAGAAGAAACCTTTGGGAAACTGTGTGATTCTTATTCACCTGAGGTAGAGGAAGGGATGTGAATTTTTAGGTAAGTAAGCGGCATAAATAGTCTCAATAACTTTTTTCAGTGCATTAGACTCCACCAGTCGATCTGAAAAATAAAGAAAGATTAAAAAAAAAAAAAACTTCTGTAATAGAATGTTAAGACGTGCAATACAGACATGGTTCAATATAAACCTTATCTTTGCTGCATAAATAATAATCCAGGCAGGGTGGTAACATCTGCTAACCCCACCCACAAAAAAGACAACAAAAGGCTAAAAGTTACACACAAACCACCTACTGTCAAGTTAAATTATGGCTTACAGCAAGGAACAGATGAATATAAACTCTTCTGAAACTAGATGTAGCACCCGCTATGAAAGAATTCATGATACAAAGGTTCACTATACTCTGCTCTAGTAAAGGCAAAGATACAGACCTTGTTCATATTTCTTAAATAATTATGACAATCATTGCAATAAGCTGCTATTTTAGCCTTCCCATTCTGTTTCTTTCTCAATCTTATTTTCTGATTTAAACTATTTAGACTTTGAAATGAAAGCTCAGAATGTATGCCTCATCACCAATAACAAACAACATTCAAACTCTGTTATATTAAAAATGACCTTGCAATGTAGTATGCTATCTATTGCCAAGATGGGTTTGAATAGTGGGGTGAAATAGCCTGCCATTTTTCTGTAGACTCCATTTTCTAAGTGGATACTACAAATTTAATTTTTTTGGAATCTGTTAAAATAGAAGCTTTGGTTTTCTCTTCTGTTTGTTGGCTTGTCTTTGTATATTATTTTTGTATTTTAACATTTACTTACAGTATTTATAAAGTCGTAAAAAATGTTTTGTGTAAAAATCCTATTTAGATATATTTAAATGTATAGACTACACCTTAGTCTGCCCTGTTTAGGATTAGTTTAACTTTCACATCCAGAAGTGCTTTTATAGCATTTTGGGAATTGTCAGAGATATAGAGTTTCAATACACTGTGTTCAAGACCTCAGTGAAGGTGGCAGCAAGTTGTGGCAAGATAGTTGTTGGTACTGTGATGGGGGCAACCCCAGGACCCATTCATTCGGGCAGCTGTAAAGCTGAAAACAAGATGCCTTCTATGTCTCCAGATTTGACAGAGAGGTACAGGCATGTCAAAAACACTACCACAGCCGATGTCATGGCCAAAGTTAAAGCTTGTATCTAAGTAGGAAATTTGGAAGGAATGGATTTCACAAGGGTTGTTTATAACACAAGTGGGGAAATAGTGTAAACAACCGGTCATATCATTGAGAGGTGAAAGGAGGATGTTGAGGATCTTTTAAACCAGTGGAATATGTCATCTTCCAAGGGGGCTATGCCAGATCCTTATGTCACTGTGATGATCAGAAAGGTCTATATTGGTAACCCTTAGGTCATGCCGTATTAATTTTGGAGAAAAGTGAGAAAACTGCCTAAGGATTGCAAACTGGAATGGTGAACACAACTGATAAAAAGAAGGACAAGTGTTTCAATTACTGAGAGATCACACTCCTCAGCTTCACTAGAAATGTTTACGCCAGGGAAAAGAAACTAAGGCTCTGACTAATAGCTGAACTTCAGGTCTAGCAGGAACAATGAAAATTTAAACCTGGCCAAGAACTATTTATGCCTTGACAGATCACATGAATTTTTCAGTCCTGTCAACATTGGCTTTGTGGGTTTGGAACAGTTTCTGTGGACACTGGTGCAGGTCATTCGGCCCCTGTATTTGAGCTATGTTCATATACTTTGCATTAAATCAATTCCATTCATTGTTAATGCTGGGCTCCACCTGTTTACAGCTGTAATGGGCAAGATATAAAGGCATACTCAAGGTTTGTGCAGTATCCAGTGTGATAACCTAAGTGCTGCTTCTTTGCTATCTGCAGATTATAGCATAGTCTTAACATCATTATATAGGAATCTCCTGAGTACACTGGTTTACACATTGTTACAGCTTTTGTTTTTATTTTAAGTAACACAAGATTTTTTACTTTAGTAAAATACATACAGGTAGTCCCCAGGTTAACCTACGAACGGGGCCACAGCTGCGACGCATGCGCCGCAGTAACTACTGCTCCATCATTATCAGCCTGGGGACGCTGTAAGTGGCGGGTGGAGGGGGGCGATTTCACTGCTCGCGCAGTGTAGTGTCCCTCGGGCGGCTCCCGGCAGCAAGTGGTGACCCGTGGTCCATAGTCACTGGGGCCACAGCTATTGCTTTTGTATGCAGGACGGAGGCTTGATGGGGCGGTTCGCTGCCCGCCCACCCAGCTATTGCTCCTGACTGGACGCAGGCTGGATGGAGCGGAGGGGGGGCGTCTCACTGCCCGCCCACCACACACGGCTAACTCGTTCGTTCTCAGTAGGCGGCTGGTAATGCTAGAAGCGGTGACCCGGTTGTGGCTGAATGGAGGCCATTGAGGGTGAACAGGGCAGCAGGGGGTAGCATTGTAGTGTGCCTCGGATGGCTGCCTGTTGAATGGGGGCGTTGGTGGGCGATTAATTACCCGCCTTTGGCCGCACCATGTTCACTCTCGGTGGGTGGACGCTGCAGGCAGCATACTGTAGTGGAGGTCACTGTGTGGTGGGCGAGTGATGAACCCCCCTTCGCTGATCCCATTCATTCTCAATAGCAAGCCTGCATGTACTGTTACGCACATAGCAGGAAGTTGTCTCTTGTCAGTTCATCAGCCGTGTTGATGACGGGTGCCTTCCTGCTGTGATAGCGTATACAGTGCTGTGCAGAAGAGTTCATCTTAACGTTTTGTCTTCACCCTTCAAAAATGTCTCTGAAACACAAATCTGATGCAAGTGCTGGTGATACAGTAAAGAAGAGAAAAACCATCACCATTGAAAATAAAGTAGAAATAATAAAAAGGTCAGAGAGAGACAAAACTCCATCATTCATTGGCAGAGCACTTGGTTACAGTCGGTCAATAATAGCATTTATTAAAATAATGTACCTGTTTCGACTTACATACAAATTCAACTTAAGTACAAACCTATAGTTCCTATCTCATACGTAACCTAGGGACTGCCTGTACTGCACTAGGTTACTTGTTAATTTAAAAAGTAATCTAAGCACGTAACACACATTACTTTTAATGTGTTACCTCCAATACTACAAGGAACACATACGGTTTATGAAGAGCAAGAAGATGCACTTCTTCATTGAGTAGTTGGCATTAGAGATGTAGCCTTTCAATCTGAATGCCAGACGCTCCTCTTCAGTGTCCACCTCAATCAACTCCCTGTCCCCGCCCCCCCAAAAAAAAACAAAAATTCTCATTGGCAAAGGAATTCCACTTCAATATGAACAGTTAGGTTCTTTGTGACTCTGAATTGGCCAGAGTAATAACTGTAACCAAGCACATAACAAGGGCTCTATGACAGGCTTGCACCAGTTCTAATCATAGTTCTTGTAGTAGAAACCACATACAACTGTAAATATAAATGAATAGGGTAAAGATGATAATGATCTTCTTCCACATCAGCAAACTTTGATTTTTACAGACATAGAAATATACAAAATAATGTAAAGCATGATTTTTTTTTGCTTATTATTCAAGAAAAGCAGTTTTCTGAACTTCAGAAAGCTAAACCTTCCTAGCTTTAACCTAACAACTTAAAACTAGCAATAATGTTTCTTTGACTCTGAATGAATACCTCTTCACTTACCTGCTCACAGCATTTCCAAAGATAGCCCGTATGTTATCAACTGTTGAGGCATTGGCCAGTGTCCGCACATCAGCAACTGTTTCTCCATGCTAAATGTAAGAGAGACAGAAATTACTCACTCAATTAGTGTATCAGACTGAGAGTTAGAAAACTTTACACGAAGGAATGTACAACAACAACAAATATATTTCCTGCAAAAATCAAACTAACTGACAGGCCCTCTGGAGTGGTATGTCTTAGCATAATACTTTTTTCAGGTTAATACAACTAACTCAAAAGATCAGTGTTAGTTATACACCCATTCAACTAGCATCCCTGATACCAGTAAGGAATACAACCTCTACTCAAACTGTTTTGATGTGTTCTTGACTATGTTCAGTACCATGTTAGATATCTGGACATGCTGTATAAGCCAGTAAATGTAAGGATTAGGTAAAGTTATTTTAGAAAGATGGATGCGGACTCTGCTGATTCATTTATTGTTAATCAAGATTGTTGGTTTTGCTTTGTAACACCTCAGAGATGCCAAGAAAAAAATGCTCAAAATGACAACCTTCATCCTTTGTAAGGCAAATTTGTTTTTATGAGCCACTGGAACCTGAACTATCATGATTGTCCAAAAAATGTAGACTGCATAACAAAATATAACAACAATCTAAAAAGAAAGAATACCCATTGCTTTCAACACACTAACACTGGTTAAATTATTATTTTTTTGTTTTTTGAAATTTAGAGTATATAGCAAGTTTGAAGATCGCTTAAGAACTGTGTGTGATTTACAGTGTTCTGATATAATATGAGTACAGAGCATCTGGAAAGTATTCACAGCGCATCACTTTTTCCACATTTTGTTATGTTACAGCCTTATTCCAAAATGGATTAAATTAATTTTTTTCCTCAGAATTCTACACACAACACCCCATAATGACAACGTGAAAAAAGTTCGAGGTTTTTGCAAATTTATTAAAAATAAAAAAACTGAGAAATCACATGTACATAAGTATTCACAGCCTTTGCTCAATACTTTGTCGATGCACCTTTGGCAGCAATTACAGCCTCAAGTCTTTTTGAATATGATGCCACAAGCTTGGTACACCTATCCTTGGCCAGTTTCGCCCATTCCTCTTTGCAGCACCTCTCAAGCTCCATCAGGTTGGATGGGAAGCGTCGGTGCACAGCCATTTTAAGGTCTCTCCAGAAATGTTCAATCAAATTCAAGTCTGGGCTCTGGCTGGGCCACTCAAGGACATTCACAGAGTTGTCCTGAAGCCACTCCTTTGATATCTTGGCTGTGTGCTTAGGGTCGCTGTCCTGCTGAAAGATGAACCGTCGCCCCAGTCTGAGGACAAGAGCGCTCTGGAGCAGGTTTTCATCCAGGATATCTCTGTACATTGCTGCAGTCATTTTTCCCTTTATCCTGACTAGTCTACCAGTTCCTGCTGCTGAAAGACATCCCCACAGCATGATGCTGACACCACCACGCTTCACTGTAGGGATGGTATTGGTCTGGTTTCCTCCAAATGTGACGCCTGGCATTCACACCAAAGAGTTCAATCTTTGTCTAATCAGACCAGAGAATTTTGTTTCTCATGGTCTGAGAGTCCTTCAGGTGCCTTTTGGCAAACTCTAGGCGGGCTGCCATGTGCCTTTTATTAAGGAGTGGCTCCCGTCTGGCCACTCTACCATACAGGCCTGATTGGTGGATTGCTGCGGAGATGGTTGTCCGTCTGGAAGGTTCTCCTCTCTTCACAGAGGACCTATGGAGCTCTGACAGAGTGACCATTGGGTTCTTGGTCACCTCCCTGACTAAGGCCCTTCTCCCCCCGATTGCTCAGTTTAGATGGCCGGCCAGCTCTAGGAAGAGTCCTGGAGGTTTCGAACTTCTTCCACTTACAGATGATGGAGGCCATTGTGCTCATTGGGACCTTCAAAGCAGCAGACATTTTTCTGTAACCTTCCCCTGATTTGTGCCTCGAGACAATCCTGTCTCGGAGGTCTACAGACAATTCCTTTGACTTCATGCTTGGTTTGTGCTCTGACATGAACTGTCAACTGTGGGACCTTATATAGACGGGTGTGTGCCGTTCCAAATCATTTCCAATCAACTGAATTTACCACAGGTGGACTCCAATTAAGCTGCAGAAACATCTCAAGGATGATCAGAGGAAACAGGATGTACCTGAGCTCAATTTTGAGCTTCATGGCAAAGGCTATGTACAGTGGTCTGAAAAACTATTTGCTGATTTCTTATTCTTTTGCATGTTTGTCACACAAAATGTTTCTGATCATCAAACACATTTAACCATTAGTCAAATATAACACAAGTAAACACAAAATGCAGTTTTTAAATGATGGTTTTAGGGGGAAAAAAAATCCAAACCTACATGGCCCTGTGTGAAAAAGTAATTGCCCCTTGTTAAAAATAACCTAACTGTGGTGTATCACACCTGAGTTCAATTTCCGTAGCCACCCCCAGGCCTGATTACTGCCACACCTGTTTCAATCAAGAAATCACTTACATAGGAGCTGCCTGACACAGAGAAGTAGACCAAAAGCACCTCAAAAGCTAGACATCATGCCAAGATCCAAAGAAATTCAGGAACAAATGAGAACAGAAGTAATTGAGACCTATCAGTCTGGTAAAGGTTATAAAGCCATTTCTAAAGCTTTGGAACTCCAGCGAACCACAGTGAGAGCCATTATCCACAAATGGCAAAAACATGGAACAGTGGTGAACCTTCCCAGGAGTGGCCGGCTGACCAAAATTACCCCAAGAGCGCAGAGACGACTCATCCGAGAGGTCACAAAAGACCCCAGGACAACGTCTAAAGAACTGCAGGGCTCACTTGCCTTAATTAAGGTCAGTGTTCACGACTCCACCATAAGAAAAAGACTGGTGCAAAAGCGGCCTGCATGGCAGATTTCCAAGACGCAAACCACTGTTAAGCAAAAAGAACATTAGGGCTCATCTCAATTTTGCTAAGAAACATCTCAATGATTGCCAAGACTTTTGGGAAAATACCTTGTGGACTGATGAGACAAAAGTTGAACTTTTTGGAAGGCAAATGACCCGTTACATTTGGCGTAAAAGGAAAACAGCATTTCAGAAAAAGAACATCATACCAACAGTAAAATATGGTGGTGGTAGTGTGATGGTCTGGGGTTGTTTTGCTGCTTCAGGACCTGTGATAGATGGAACCATGAATTCTACTGTCTACCAAAAAATCCTGAAGGAGAATGTCCAGCCATCTGTTCGTCAACTCAAGCTGAAGCGATCTTGGGTGCTGCAACAGGACAATGACCCAAAACACACCAGCAAATCCACCTCTGAATGGCTGAAGAAAAACAAAATGAAAACTTTGGAGTGGCCTAGTCAAAGTCCTGACCTGAATCCAATTGAGATGCTATGGCATGACCTTAAAAAGCCGGTTCATACTAGAAAACCCTCAAATAAAGCTGAATTACAACAATTCTGCAAAGATGAGTGGGCCAAAATTCCTCCAGAGCGCTGTAAAAGACTAATTGCAAGTTATCACAAACGCTTGATTGCAGTTATTGCTGCTAAAGGTGGCCCAACCAGTTATTAGGTTCAGGGGGCAATTACTTTTTCACACAGGGCCATGTAGGTTTGGATTTTTTTTTCTCCCTAAATAATAAAACCATCATTTAAAAACTGCATTTTGTGTTTACTTGTGTTATATTTGACTAATGGTTAAATGTGTTTGATGATCAGAAACATTTTGTGTGACAAACATGCAAAAGAATAAGAAATCAGGAAGGGGGCAAATAGTTTTTTTACACCACTGTACATGTGCTTTCTCAATTTTTTTATTTTTAATAAATTTGTAAAAATCTCAAGTAAACTTTTTTCACGTTGTCATTATGGGGTGTTGTGTGTAGAATTCTGAGGAAAAAATGAATTTAATCAATTTTGGAAGAAGACTGTAACATAACAAAATGTGGAAAAAGTGATGCGCTGTGAATACTTTCCGGATGCACTGTATGTTTTAAAGTAGGGAGTTACCATATTAAAACTAACATTATTTGGCTTTAATTGTTTCTCTTTTGAGAACAAGGGCAACTGAAACAACACTATTTAATACAAGACTTACTGTTCAAATGTTTCATTTCACTGTTTTCGACCACAAGCCAAGCATAGACTTTTAGCTTGTGGATTTTACATTTTGTTCCATCTTTGCAATAAATTAGAGTAAAGCTGTTACCAGCAAGACTCTCAGCACCTGTATGTGCAAATTGTGTAAGCCTGTCTGCAGCTTTTAGGAGCTCACATCTACTAATACGTTTTACTAATTATTAGTCCTGTACAGTTTTTACACCTATACATGTCTGACCCTACGAAATGTCAGCTTTGTAAAAGATTCAATTTAAAGTGCACAAGCAAGGATCACAATATAACATGCAGAGAAGTGTCTTATTGTGAGTGTATTCAACTTTCTATTAAACTTTCAGCATTTAACTCACCACTGACCTTAAAATCCACCAACAATACCCCACAAAAATCAGTAACCATTCATAATCTACTGCATGTTAAAGATTTGTATGAAGCTACTGCTGATACTGTATTAATGCCATACTGGGGAATATTAAAATAAACAACACTTTATGCAGATTGAAAACTAACCATCTTGCTGAGCAATTTACACAACTGAAACTGAGGCTCAAAAGTTTCCAACAAGACAACAAGTAAAGAATACAGGTCATTTCAGAGATGGCACAGATTTTTATATTCAACAAGGCCATCGCCTTTCCACCACAATCAAGGATCTTGGGATTTTTATAACCAAAAGGTCTTATGAACCTGTGTGACATTGCCAGCATTGCATCACAAAAATGTTACACTGAGTTTATGTATTAGAACACTCTTACAGGACGCTGTCTTCATGCTGTGGCATATCTCACACTCATGGAGGGCTCACATCAGCTCACAATGATTCGGATATGACACTTAGGGCCGGTTTATACTTCACGCTTACAGTGTGTAGGTGCATGCATCATGACTGCCACGCGTTCCAAGCGTTCATTTGATGGATCATCTGAGTACGTCCTCAGAAAGTAACATGACGTGTATGCAAGTTGCAGTACCAGCAAAAAATCGGAGGGCACAGTGTGTTTGACGAATGGTTCGATGTGGTGAAGCTGACATACAGGTATATCTATGGTGCTTTTTAACATCACTGATGTTTCCTGCCTGGAGTCTGAATGTGTTCCTGTTGGGTTTCCAGTGTGCTTCGGTTTCCTTCCAAAGGCATAAAGGTGTGGGTATTTGGTAATGCTAAAATTACACTAGTGTACGTGTGTGCTTGTATTCAACTTGCGAAGAGCTGATGCTCCATACAGGGATTGTTTCACCTCCACATCTGATGCTAGCTGGAATGGTTGTGTCCCTGGATTGATGGATGTAATCACCTATATCCATCCTTTACAGAGATATTGTGGCAAGGTGTCCTGGGAATTTAATGGATGTTTCAGAAAATTCACAACACAGCGGAGCTGAATGTTATTTTCTCACAGTGATGATTTCTCGCACTGCCACCTGGTGAAATCTTCCACAATAACAAAGTATGTGTGGAAGAATAAACAGTACACTTGCATGGCAGTAGAAGCATGTGTCGTGTCGTGTTGCGTGAAGTATAAACCTAGGCCATATATGATGCAGTCTTCAGTGTCTGGCCTCAACCTCACAGAGGGCTCATTTCAGTTTACAACGATGATATGAAGATAAACAAATGACTTGAATATTAGGAAAACCATGCTTTTTTCTTTTTTTTGGTAAAAAAACAATGTTTAGTGCACATATTGACTCTCAAAATGCTGTGTATGGTATTGCTATCATTTACTTGATCATAAACAGTGTGAGTTAAAAGCATTACTTGAAAAAGAATTTGGAATTTTATTGATTAACTAGCAGAATACCCGCGCTTCGCAGCGGAGAAGTAGTGTGTTAAAGAACTTATGAAAAAGAAAAGCAAACATTTTAAAAATAACGTAAGATGATTGTTAATGTAATTGTTTTGTCATTGATATGAGTGTTGTTGTCATATCTATGTATTTATATTATATATATATATATATAGCAAAATACCTGCGATTGGCAGCGGAGAAGTAAAAGAAAAGGAAACATTTTAATAATAACGTAACATGAGTGACAATGTAATTGTTTTGTCATTGTCATGAGTGTTGCTGGCATATATATATATTACACACACACACAGACACATATAAACATAGTATAAATATATATATACATATACACATCTATACACATATATATATATAGTTATATATATATACATATACACACATACATATATACATATACATATATACACATACTGTATATATACACACACACATATATACATACTGTATATACAACATATACAAATCTACATATATATATATATTAGGGGTGGGACTCGATTAAAAAAATTAATCCAATTAATTAGAGGCTGTGTAAGAATTAATCTTGATTAATCGTATGTAATCGCACACGTAAATTTGCCCCAAATCGCAAATGTTTTTTTTTTTAATTTAAAACGGTTTTAGTGGGCGACAGAATCAAATAATAGACATGGACATGAATATTGTAAACTGAAGCTGTTTTAATTTCTGAAAAAAAAGCTTTTAAACTGCATTTGAATTCAAAACAGAAACAAAAATATCATCCCTGGTTAAAATTGGGCAGACTTCAAAATAAAGTGGTAATTTAAGTACTTTAAGTACATTTTCAGAATAGTATTGTCTTTAAATAATAATAACCAAAATTTCAACATAAAGTGCAGTTTTTCTTCTTAAAAAAATAAGTCAGAAACATAAAAGATAATTTGACCAGCTTACTCTTTAAACTCTGAGTAACATTAGCCAAAATTATTTTGTACATTAGGCTAAAACAGTGTGATCATTGAACATTTTGTAATTAGATGTATTTAGAATTACTAACGGTCACGGAAGTCCAATGATCCCCAGTAACAGCCACAAAGTCCGCTTTCTGTAATGCATCTAATTTTGCTTGCTTTTCAGTGTGCACAAAACCATGCTTTTATCAAGGCTTCGCTCGGGTAGTCGAAATGATCAGTCGTAGGAACGCGCTTTATTCCGACTCTAACATTTTTGTAGCTGTGATGTGTGCACCAGTGTAATGGATGTACCAGGAAATCATGCATTGACAAAAGTTCCCGTTTGCTTGGAATTGAAAGTGCGATTAAATGCGTTATTTTTTAACGCGTTATGGAGTACATGCATCGAAGCTTCTCAGCTGTGCTTGTGCTAAGAAAGGAAAAATTTTAAAAATAACGTAACATGATTCTGCGTTAACCTAATATTTTTTCATACGTCCCAAACCAAGGAGATGCGAAGGTAGAAGTAGAAGTTATGAAAAGAAAAGGGAACATTTTAAAAATAACGTAACATGATTGTCAATATACAGTAATTGTTTTGTGAGTGTTATTGAATGTTGCTGTCATCAAGGATTTGATTATCATTATTTCTTTCAATCAGGGTCGTATTTTTACGATGTGTTGTGTTCAAGTTACATTCCGTGTTTGTCAATCGTTGTAAAGATAAGAGGTTTCATTCATCGATTAGTTCCTTACTGCATCAATAAACAGCTCGTCTTCCTTTTTATCTGTGATGTGACAAACTGCATGCACGGGTTTTTTACACTGTCTTCCTTTAGCAGGACATTCACTTTTTCCACCGTGTGTTTTGTTTCCGCAGTAGCTGCACTTATGAATATGATTGTATGTATAAGACGCTTCATATTTTTTTGCTGCCTTCTCAATTGTGTAATTCGGTTTTTGTTCAGTACTCTTTGGAACTGTTGCTTTTTGTCTGCGCATTGCGTCAGTTCACGTGAGCCGCTTGGTGTTCTTGCATCGAAGGTTCCCAGCTGTACTGGTGCCATCTCGTGTAATGTCAGCTAAGACCCGGCACTTAAGTTTCTCTCGCAGTTTCAATGAGTTTGTGCCAAACACCACCCTGACCATCTCATCTTCCTCTGCATAAGCGCATTCCTTCACCCGTGAACATTTACCGGCAGTGTTTGTATTGGATTGCCGCTGATGGACGGCCTTATATGGGCAGGCACTAAATTACAAACGCTAGTGGCAGCCTGTCTATGAACTTAATTTAATATAAACTTACGGTTCACGTCGTGATTTGTTTCCGCAGTAGCTGTACTTATGAATATGCTTGTATGCATCATTTGCTTCATAATGTTTTCTGCCTTCTCAATTGTGAAATGGCGTTTTGTGCTGATCGCTGTTTGGAGTTCTTCCTTGTTATCTACGTACTTACGTAGGAGGCGTGATGATGTCACACGAAACTCCGCCCCCCACGGCCATCTCCAACTCAAGACTCCATTACATTATATCGGGAAAAATAGCTTCCAGTTATGACCCTTATGCGTAGAATTTCGAAATGAAACCTGCCCAACTTTTGTAAGTAAGCTGTAAGGAATAAGCCTGCCAAATTTCAGCCTTCTACCTACACGGGAAGTTGGAGAATTAGTGATGAGTGAGTGAGTGAGTGAGTGAGTGAGTGAGTGAGGGCTTTGCCTTTTATTAGTATAGGTATGTTTTCCTATACTCAGTTTCAACCCTTCATTCGCAGGTGTCAATTAAGTCCTTTAATGTAGACTCATAAGTAAAACAACATATTTTGATATGTTAAGCTCTCTAAAAGAATAGTTGCATAAAGAATATCCTAGCCTGCAACATAATTTCCCTGTGTCTAGTGAAACATACTACTCACCTTTACAGTATGGGATTATTTGCCGACTGTGTTTTATTGATTTATGGCCACAAATTGTGATCATCATGTCTGAATAAGCTTCTTTTGCTACACTACAATGGTTCTGATATTCTCCCTAACTGCTTTTGTTGCAACAATACTGCTGAAAACTAGCAATATTGGCTTACTTGAACCATCAAAATTTAACATTTCATGTAGCCAAATGAAACATCAGCTGTTTGGGATATTAATACAACTTAAGTCAATTTTATTCCATCATGAACATTTTGATGTAGTCTGACATTGTTGAGAATATCTCTTGTTATCTCTTAATTTGTGATAATCACTTACTGCTAAGTGGTAGCACAGCTGCCTTGCAGTAAGGAGACCTGGGTTCACTTACCGGCTCCTCCCTGTGTGGAGTTTGCAAGTTCTCCCCATGTCTGCGTGGGTTCCCCCCCGGGTGCTCCGGTTTCATCCCACAGTCCAAAGACATGCAGGTTAGGTTTGTCCCTAGTGTGTTCTTGGTGTGTGGGTGTGCCCTGCGGTGGGCTGGCGCCCTGCCTGGGACTTGTTCCTGCCTTGTGCTCTGTGTTGGCTGGGATTGGCTCCAGTGGAAACCCTATGTTAGGATATTGCGGGTTGGAAAATGACTGACTAACCTACTGCTAATATACATTTATGTTTAACTACGTAACAGAACAAGCAGATGAAAAAAACCCTAACCCTAATTCTTGTAATACTTTAATATTATCAATGAGGACTTGCACAACTATGACAAACCAACTTTCATGAAGCACTATAATAATACGGGTGACACTGCACCTACCCACATATTCTCAATCTCTGCTGCAAATCAGATTACGCAACTGAAGGGGCAATACAGGAAGAATCCTATAACCCATGGTGAGCAAAGGTCCTTACAAAGAAAAAGGCTGATGTATACCTATTTTTCATGGTCTATAGACCTATAAATAGATGATACTTTGGATAAACTTTATGAGGTGAAAATCTATGGATTTTAACCTTTGGATACTAGAGAGGGTGATAGGAAGAAATTATCCTTTTCAATGGAATATATTTATGTTAGCTTAAGTTGATGACTATTTGGATTGGTATTGGCCCAGTACCAATCCTGTCAATTCCACAATTAGATGAGGATGATTATTACAGATATTCAGTGAAATTTCGGCATACTTTATGTTGATGACATTATTAGTTACATCTTACGTTATAAGCAGAACTAATATCTCAAGGTTATCCGTGACAGAGATCAAGGAGCAAGGCTAAAGATCAATCTTTCCAAAATGCCATTTGGACAAAGATTTAGTCACTTTCCTGAGGTACTTAATATCCTGTAAAAGTGTACTGCCTCACCCACATTTAAAATAAATCCTGACCAAAGACTTTACAGCCTTTCTTGGATTTCCTCATCTTGCTGAACCACTTTAGGGTCTTACACACAAGAATTTGCCATTTGCATTGAAGGACTGGTGCATGTACATATAAGGAACATTGATTGTAATACCCCTATTATGGCACTTCCCCAAACTTAATATTTAAATTTTGACTTTACACTAGTGCCACTCAATATGCCAAGGCACAAAATGGCATGACATCTTCTTGCATATGTATAAAGAAAGTACTCTGCTTTTGACTATTGCATTTCTGCAGCTGTAAGCAAGGTTATTATAGTTTTGCGTTTTAATATTAGTTTTTATTTCTATATTTTTTCTGATCTTACTTGAAAATTCAGTTTAATTTTAGTTTTCATTCATCTTGTATTTTTAGTTTTTTTTGCACAAAGACATTTCTATTTTATTTTTATATCTATTAGTTTCAGTTTTAGTAACTACTAGCTGTTCCCAGTGGCTACGCCTGTGTAGCATCAGTTAAAAAAAAAAAACTTTAAAAATATAATTTGTATTGAGAAGAATTATATGAATTATATTTATAGCTTTCATATCCAAGGGCATCTTCATAAACAATATTTTTGATTTTGCTATCAGAGGCGAGAATGTAGTTGTGATCTCTTTGCCAAAAATGTAAAAAGTCAACAAGGTATCTCTGGCCAAGCAGAAGGTGGGTATGTTCCAATGTCAAATGTTGCCACTGTATCCGATGGTGTTCAGATCTGACGGGAGAGCGTCCCCCACGTGGGGAAATGAGCATGTGGTCGTGATATATCTTGCAATGACCGGCTACCCTCTAAAACACACATAGCTGTGATCTCTCTCTCAAAAACGTCAAACGTTACTCTTTAACAATCCCTAGATGATAATGTCTCCTGAACAAACAGACATTGCTAAGTGGAGGCAAGGTACTCTCCAACACGTGGCGAGAGGCAGACCAATTTGAACAAAGGCTGGCGGGTGAGTGAGGATGGTCCCACCCGGCTCCCTACTCCTGAGGTCTTCCTCTGTATGTCTGTCAAGGTTAGGGGCAATGAGACTTGAATAGCCCATGCATAAGAAAAGTAAACCCTTAATGAGTACAGCAAGAGTAGGTAATAGATTTATGGACGGGCACAAAACAACAGAGACAGCACCTGAGATTAGGAACAATATATATTATTTAAACCTGTTTATCCAGAATTTGATAGCAGGAAACCTGGAGCCTACCCCAGCAGGTTTGGATGCGAGGCAGGAAAAATCCCTGGTATGCAATATGTATGATATGGCTGATATTAGGAACAAAAAGAATATATTTCAACTATGTTTTGAGAGAGAAAGAAAAATTGAAAAAAATGGGGATAAATATTTTAAAACATAATTCTGCTACTGGATTATTTTCACAATATCAGGTATTTTGAGCTGTGAATATAAAACGCATGCTCCTGAGAAATAAACTGAAACATTATTTAGTCGTGATTTTGCTGTCCATATGGTAAAAGTTTTGTTGGCCAGCACATTGATTTCAGGTGTTTGAATTAAATTTTGATACACAACAAGCACAAAGAAAGGCGGCACAGTAAATCGATTTCTATTTCACACACTTTATGCGCCTATATTCAGCTTAGTCAGTCACCGCAAATGCTGTGTGAACTCCCGCACTACGTCACCACCCGCCATTCACTGGATGAACATATGCTTGTAGTGGATTACTTTCTGTTTTAGAGTTAAAAGTTACAAGGGTTAAAAACTAATAGCAAGAATATTAATTAAAAAACAAAAACTAAAAATATTTTTAGTATAATAGTTTCATTTAGTTTTCATATTGGCCTTGTTAATTATTTTATTTCAATTTCTGATTTTTTTTTTTTAAAATAGTTTCAGTTTTGATATTAGTTTTTGTTAACTATAATAACCTTGCAGGTAAGTTAAACATTTGAGAAACTATCTTACATGTCACCCTATCACTATTATGATAGATCAAAAGCCTTTAGTTTTTCTTAAACAAATGCCATGCAATAATGATCTAATTAGCAGATGTGCTCTTTGGATGGCTGAATTAGAAATATGTGACTGGTCCACTATGCATAAGGAGAGTTCTAAGTATCTCAGCTGAGAGATGCCATGTTTTGAACTCCAGATGTCAGTTACTAAGCTTCTTTGTTTAGGTTCTACAGGGATAAAAGGTGGATGAAAATACATCACTAGGGGGTTTTCCAGTGCTTCTCCAAGATTGCAGAAATGCTGTACTGTATAGTATTGCCAATTATTTTAGTAGAATGTTCTGGTTTGTCATCATTTATTTGTTTATATCATTCAACAATGTGAAGCGCTCATGTTTAAGTAGTGATCATTTCAGTTTTAAATATGCAAGTTCTGAAACATACATCTGTGGCCATGGCCCTGCTGGCTACGATGGATATTTAAAAACACATGAGCAAGCTTAGCTTTTTTTTTTTTTTTTAAATGACCATTCTTGTCAAAATAAAACTCTGAATTTAACTAGGAATGTTCTGCTTGTTATTCAAAACAATTTCTTGTGCCTTTGCAATGGGCCTACAGCACCACCCAGACTTTTTTTTAGAGTATGGTTGTAGACCACACAGAATTGCCCGTCTGTAGGACAGGTAAAATTACTTTTTTTTAACAATTATGTATGTTTTTAAGCATCTGTTAAAAGTGTCTCTTATTTAACCCAGCATTCCCTGAGACAGCACAGTATGGATGTGTATTTAAAACCCTGTGAATTACAAAGAGCAGGTTCTACCACTCCTCAGTTAAAGAGAAAACTGCCTAACTGTGACATTGTTCAATGATCAGCTACACAAGCTGCCATTACTGAGGAATCACCGAGTACCACCTCAACCTGACTGTGGCTATACTCCCTAGGATCTGTCTTTAAGACAGTGGAAACTACAAGCGGTGGTTTCTTCTGGTCCAGCTAAACAGGCAGCTGCCGATCAAATTGTTTAACAGCAAATGAGCTGATTGCACAGGTGTGCAGGCTGTCAGCTACATTTGGCAGCACAAAACGACAAAGTATTTAAAATGGTGACAAAGTCTATAATGTTCTCACTAAGTCCATACCATTAGGGATTGTGTCATTATAATTTTTTTTAGAAGTTAAATAATGCTACTCAGAAGATGAAATTCAGTTGGGGGGGGGAAAAATGAAGAGGTTTCATGCTCTTGTTCGTGTCTGTGGAACTGCTGTAACATGATACCAATGTAATCCTAGTACCACCTATACTTGTAAACAGCTCTGTTTATCAAAAAACTTTCACCTTGTTGGACAGGTCCTTATATTGTGCTTCCCTGTTATGACTAAGGGCCAACTAACAATCACACTTAAACTTCTAAGGCAAAATAGTTTTCAAGCCAGCAAACATTGTTTTATTTAATCTCCTAGCAAAATGCTGCATTTACATTGCATTTTTTGGCTTGAAAAATTACACATTTATTAAATCTCTTCTTTCTACTGTAAGATGTAAAACACTAAAAGTTAGAAGTGTAGAAAGTATAATAGTGATACAAATAATAATAGTAATAAATGATAATAATAAAAATAATGCTAACACCGTATATACTGTCAAAATGTCTTGTTTGTGTGGTAAACCTTGAAGCACTGTGAAATACACAATCCAACGTTAGAGTTGGGACAGCAGTGGTGTGATTCCTTGCCGATTTTCTTTCCAGACTGAACAGCTTTTGAACAGCACAATGCACATGTATGATTGACACGAGCGTCACTTATGGATTCATCAGAATCACTTTCACTGTCCATTTCAATTTCACTGGCTGAAAACAGATTCACTTTGTAAACACTGCTCGTATCAGTGTCAAGGCATATAAAAGCTGGGCTGCTGAAAAAATCTTTTTCTTAGAAGACTCCATTATAAGGCTTACAGAAAATGCGTCTGCACTGTTGCCTGGGTAACACTCAGGCCTGTTGCTTACAAAAGACACACCTACATCGTTTTCATGAGCAATGCTCAGGCACTAGCACTTCTGGGACTTTTACAGGCCCAGTAATATTCAGGTCTAATGCTTATGCAAGACGCTTCTATACAGTTGCCGAGTGAGGCTCGGGACTAACGCTTTTAGCATTGTTCTTACAGCCAAAGTGATGCTCAGGTCTAACGTTAAGGAGGTTAAACTGTTTTAGGCATTATGTTCTCAATTTAGCACCAAAATGTCAACCGTCTGTGTGAAGGCCTTTTCACATGACCACTACGACTAATTCCTTACCTTCATTTTTGTCTACCTTGGCGTTTCCTCCAGAACAACAGGGACAATAGATGCACCTATCTCTTTCCTGTCTTAGCCCACTGCTTCTAGTACTGTACTAATGAACACTCCAGAGAGTGAAGCATATTCCTGGATATTTTATACTTCATTTTTTATATATTTTTTTTTATTTGTTGAACTATTATTTATATCTTGTTATCCTGTTGTTGGTCTACAGTGTGTTCTCATATTTTCACATTTCTTTGGGCTGAGAATAACCTTCAAGAAAACAAAGATGTATTGCCACCTGGTGTAGAAACAGAGTATGGAGTCATATGTGGCAAAAAGTTCATATAGTTCTGCATAATAGTGAACAATGCTGTGTCTGTCTTTCAAGTAAAAAAACAAAACAACCAATGGACCAATTAAATTATATTACTTGTTCTTTTATTCAGATTTTTACTTGAAACAAAGTTAGAAGAATGCTGCTTCGATTATACAGTAGTACCTCTCCAGATACCTGAAAATAATACTATACTTCTAGTTTTTCAGGACAAAAAGAACATGGCTTTGCTACCAACTGCACCTTTGTGCTTCTACTTACAGATTTGATGGTTCAAGACATGCTATTAACTGTAAGACTATGTCACGTGTCCTGAGCTGAAGCCAGGCTAGTCTGTTAAGCACACAGATGCTACCACTTCTGTAACCTAATATAAATTCTAGGAGAAAAATGGATTTTCTTTTCTCATCCTACTACATGTTTCCTTTTTTACTGTTTAAGATTGCTATGCCTGTAGTATTACTTATGGGAAAAATGCATTTTCCTTTCTCATCCTACTTGTACATGTTTCCATTTTTGTTGTTTTAAGATTGCTATATCTCTTTAGTTAACACAGAAATACAAGTACTAATAGTAAAATCTGTACTTGAAGCCACAAGCCTCAATTCCTACAAATAAACAAAGGCAAAGATTACAGTTTTTAGCTTTGTCTAGGATAGGATTAAAGAAGATGCACATAAGTAAATAAAGTGTTAAAAGGCTCAGAAAAAAAACATTGAATAAAAATAAAAATGCACCATGCTACTTCAGACTAATTTCTAAATCAGTTTAATTCAATTCAGGATCTCAAGTGCTGGAAGATTCTTTGCAATGTTGAGCTCTCTACAGGTTGCCAATATATTTTAGGAAACAACTACACACATCCCCAAACACACGCAAAATTACGACAACTGAGCATTTTCACTAAAAAGGAGAAACTAAGCAGAATTCGAAAAATATTACATAACTAGGGCAAACAATATCATGACGGTCAAATAAATGCATGACATATGAAGCAAATATTTAAGCAAAAAACAAAACACACAACAAAAGGAAAAATATAAATCAGAATAAAAAGTCCTACAAATAGAGCATAATTGCAAGTAAATATATTAATATTAAATATAATGAGTAAGAAGACCTAAAAAAAATAAAAACAAGATGAAAGTCTTATTGTCATATCATGGAGTCTTCTGAAAATCTTTTCTTTTCTGGAGCTAGTGTGTAACCTTTTCCTATATAATCACAACTTCATCTAGAAAATCAAAAATGATTACATGGCTGAGCTCCACCACAATACCTTTTTCACTGAGAAGCTTTTCCCAGAGTTATGCACAGCATACCTGCAAAACAACAATAGCCAACTCAGACGATTGACTTTTAGATGTAGTATCAGCAATAGCAGAGGAGACTCAAAGAGGATGCGAAGCTTTCACCCATCTGCTTGCATGTACAAGTGTAATGTTGAAGCTTAAACAGTTCTCTATGAAATAAAGATTTTAATAAGACAATGTAAAAAATGCAAACTCTACTCAGAAGACACCCCAGCTAGGAATCAATCATTATAAGACTGGAATGCTTCTCATTCTAATAACTATTCTGCATCTGCATCATATTGGCAGAAACACCTGCACATATAGGGGTTACGAGCACTACATACTACAGATATTGCTAAAAACTGGTCAATTACTGCTACAGCAGATATATGCCTTAATAGGCTAAATGAGTTAAGCCCACAAGATTATGACATAAATCTCTAAAGATAAAGCTCAGTGCTCTCAATGACTTACAGTTTGGTAGCAAACCTTACCTGCTGACCACCTCCACAATTCTGGCATATTCTTCACTTGGGTTTTTCAAAGCTTTTCGTCTTGTTGACACATTATAAAAAAGATCTTCAACCTGAATTAAAAGTGGACACTTAGCAATAGACAGTGGACTGTCTGTAACAGGCCACTGCTGAGTGGTAACATCAGTCCTGTTTACCAGTTACTCCACATGAAAAACAGCAAAACAAGTTAATTACATCTTGTTGGATTCCTTTAATGTACCTACCTAGTATGCTATATAATTGGCACTAGCACATTCTGAAAATGTACCATGACCTTCAACTTCAAAACAGGAAAGAGAGCCGAGTGACATTTTTTGATATTTTTGGGTGAGTGTTGGTTTCAGTATGGCTGGAGAACACCAGAACTAGGAAGACCTCTTTTAAAATGCTTGTCAGCCCTACTGTACAAGAGGCCAACCAACCAAAGAAGACAGAATGAGATGCATTCAGCAATTCTAAAAGCAAAAGTACTGTATGAATGCTTTAGTATTGCTATACTCCAGAGTTTACACAACAGCAAAAATATTGTTTTAACAGTTATGTACTGTATGTTTTTAAGCATTTCTTAAGAGTGTCGTTTATTCCACCCAGTACCCCCAGTCTCATTTTCTTAACTGTTGCTGTACAGATAGTACTCGTAAAAAGCTGGTTGGGGGTTTCGCCATGAGTCAGTTTTTTTTTTTTTTTTACTTTTCTCTCGTTTACTTTGCCTTGCACTTCTGCATGGCGTGTGTACCAGTTTACCCATCGACTATTTTCTTTTCCCTGTCTTATTGCGTTTCTGTTTAAATAGCTGTTTTGGGTGGGGTGGTGCAGGTGGGCGGTATTTTGTTTTTGTTCTTATGTATAGCGCTAAAATCATAAATAAAGTGCTGTCCTGATGAGTATTACACTAAAAACAAATAATTGATAACAATATTTGGGTGACAGTGCTACTTCAGTGATAGAAACGCATTGGGGTGTTGTCAAACAAACACAACAGAGGGCACCAGAGGCAAAGTTGAAGCATTGTTTCTACTATTAAGAAAGTCTGGCTACAAAGAAGATAACTCCAGATTGTTATGAATGTCGCTATGAAAGCTGTCAATTATATTAAAAACTAGCAAAATACCCGCGCTTCGCAGCGGAGAAGTAGTGTGTTAAAGAAGTTATGAAAAAGAAAAGGAAACATTTTAAAAATAACGTAACATGATTGTCAATGTAATTGTTTTGTGACTGTTATGAGTGTTGCTGTCATCAAGGATTTGATTATCATTATTTCTTTCAATCAGGTTCGTATTTGGAGGATGTGTTGTGTTCAAGTTACATTCCGTGTTTGTCAACCGTTGTAAAGATAACAGGTTTCAGTCATCGAAGTGTTCACTACCCAAATCGGTACTCGTGAATCTAAGATGTTTAACAGGCATTCCTGGTATTAAGTTGTGGATTTGCCTGCAAATATTTAGCGGCAGCGTGTCAATGAACTTAATTTAAACTTAAGCTTTCCAACTTGCTTTCCTATTGATATATCTACAAAGGCTTGTTCAGCTTCAGAGGGTGGTTCCTTTCTTACTGCATCAATAAACAGCTCGTCTTCATCTTTATCTGAGACATCACACACTGCATGCACGGGTTTAGCTTTCCGAGTCCTGCAAACTTTAGCAAAGTGGTTCAATTTACCACATTTTTTCCACTGTCTTCTTCTTAGGCATGACAAATGCCTCGTAGCGGCAGCGTGTCTATTGGATTGCTGCTGACGGACGGCCTTATATGGGCAGGCACTCAATTACGTGGGAGGCGTGGGTATGGGGGACACAATATAGGCAGGCAGCCAACTACGTGGGAGGTGTGGTGATGGGGGACGCAACTCCGCCTCATACGGCAACCGAACTGCAGGCTATGGCCGTATATATGTACGTAAGTAGGATTTAGTTATGACCGTTACGCGTAGAATTTCAAAATGAAACCTGCTTAACTTTTGTAAGTAAGCTGTAAGGAATGAGCCTGCCAAATGTCAGCCTTCTACCTACACGGGAAGTTGGAGAATTAGTGATATGTCAGTCAGTGAGGGCTTTGCCTTTTATTAGTATAAATATGCAGTGCAAGAAATTTTCCTTCTCTGTGTGACAGAATAGAAGTAGATCATTTTCACATCTAGAAAGCTGGCTTTAATAAGGATGTGTGCTCTTGTGCAGTTGTGCATGCATTTCCTAAAGAGCAACTGTACCCCTTTCGGAGATTATTATTTTGATAGTGACTATTGTGTAAAACTACTCTACCTATAAAAAATACACGATAACTTGAATAACATGAATATGTCAATGCAAAGGAGAAACAGCAAAGTATTTTTGTTTTCAATAAAACTTGGGAGATTAAAAAGAGGGATGAATGGAAATGTTTCCACTCTTTTTTTACCGTGTCCTGTTCGGCTGTGAAGCAATCAGAATTGATGTCTGAATGCTGGCGACTAGCCTTACAGTTTTTCTCTCAGGTGGAGCGTTACAGCTTCTGCTGACGTCACGCCTGATACCAAAACTTTATTAAAAATATTTTTAGATGTTTTTAAGATTCGAACCGGACACGGAGACAAAAGTGAAAGAAAAAGAAGAGAGAGAAGGAAGAGATGGAGGTAAAGGGGAGGGGGTTTCAGTATAGAATAAACAATAAATGAACCAGAATCCGCTTCTAGACCTGCAGAAAGAGAGGGGGGGGAAAAAACAAACCACAAGACAAAAACATTGCTGCATCAGCTACATGAAGATATATAAAAGTAAAAATGTTTGCTGACAATCACACAGTAATTATTACTGAGGCATTTAGGGCCACCACAACCTTAGATCATGTGCTGAAGATATCCAAGTCATACTTATGAAATCACCATGTGAGCACCTGTGTGCGTACGCACGCTTGTATGTATGTATGTATGAGTGTGAAGGGCCACAGACCTGCCCCCAAAAACGTGCGGAAGATGGAGGGACTTCCAAGCCCAGAGATCCAGAGGTCACCCCAGAGCACGGAGACCCCAGGGAGGCCGTCACCAGAGAAGCCCCAACCCCACCCGAGAGGCGCAGAGGATCACCCCGGGGGTCACAACCAGCAGCCGGCAGAGTCCCGGGAGATATCAACGGCAAGCCCTCAGGCCGCCCGCAGCCGCTCTCCCCGAGTCGGCCGGGCCCGAACCCAGCAGCCCGGGACCCAAGGGCGACCCACCCTGCCGAGGATCCAACAGAGCCCAGGGAACCAGATCCCACCAGGCAGCCACCGGGAGCGACCAGACAGATGCTTAAGGCAGGGGGAGGGTAGGCAAAGATGTTGTAGTATTGCCAGATGTCCCAGGAGAGGGGAGGAGTCCAAAACCCCACCTGACATATACAGTCACACACAAACACAGTCATACACTACCTCCCTCATGCTCTCACATACACATACAACCCAAGACTTACAAGGATGTACGCCAGACACCCATTCACACTCCCCACACACACCCTACCTAACTCTGGTCCCGGTGCTGCCGTACCTGAGGTACAGCCATTCCTGGACGCCAGAGTTAGCCCGTTCGCAGGGGTAATAGTGAGCAGGCACCCCCGTCCAACGTAGAGCAAAGCAACCCACCACTCCAGACCACAGGCAGACGGCCAGCTCCCACTCCTAGCCTCCAGCCCCGGGCAGCTAACTGAGAACAGAGGTGAAATAAGACCTCTAGTCTCCCTCCGCCTGCTCTAATGTAGTGTTGGTGTGTGTTGATAAGGTGCATTTTGTGGTTGGGGGGGCGCGGGCAGTGCCGGCACCATGTGGCCTACACCAGCTGATGCCAACACACAGCCCCACCTCCCCCCCAAAACTCTCTGTGACTAGGTGCAGTTTAAAATTGGAAGTGGACACCGGCACTCGGAGTGAGGCTGAAATTTCCCCCCACCGGATGCCATTGAGTGTGCCCACTCCCAAGGCCCTAAGTGTGCATTTGTGGAAATGTTTCCACTCTTAAGTGAAGCTCTGGATGGCATTTAACTCAGTTGTCAAAGAAGTTTTCAGATTACCTCCCAGAGTACTCCTAGAAAGGATGTTTTTGTGTTTATCCTGTATTAAACTTAATTGAAACAACCTGGGTTATTTGCATTGTGGTTACTGGCTGCCAATAAATATCTCACTCTGTCAAAAGGACAATCAAATTTCTGTATCCTTTTATTATTACATATTTATGCGAGTTAGTGCTTTTCATTGTGGTTGTCACAAAGTCAAAGACAAGGAGGAAACTAAAAGCACATTTGAAAGCTACTCTATGAATCAGTCTGCCTCACCCCAGTTTGAACTGATCATTTCTCAAAAGGAAGCCAAAGTATCTCCCTAATGGTAAGCAGAATAATGAACTAAATCACTGTAGCTAATAATAGTATATCAATCATTTAAAATACACTACCAGTTCAAAAATGTATAGACCCGCAAATATTTTTTTGTTTTGATAGAAACAGATAGTTTTTTTTTATCAAAGTATCATTAAATTGATTTAAAATACAGCCAAGAACATTACTAGTGTGTGTAATGTATTACTGCTTGAAATGACTGATTTTTATATAACTGCAAGCCCCATTTTCAGCAGTCACTCCTTCAATGTCCTAATGATAAGATCACTTAACTCATTCTTCATTAGTTAAGTTTAAATGCTGACTACTGTGGAAAAATAATGAACAGTTTGATCAATCTGGTGTACGTGACAAAAGCCATGCAGACCCTGTCTTGTCCATAGTGCACATGACAAGTGCAACTTCTTGTTTCTCCTAACGAACAAAAAACCACAAGTTGACCAACTGATGAACTTAAAGAATGTTGTAAATGCTGATCCAAGCAAAATGTTGTAAGATGTAATGCTTTGAAATTCTTGTGCAACTAAAGTCATAAGACAAAGCCCTATAAAAAATTTGGGACACCGACCCCTTGAGGCAGATGAAGGGCAGGTGTCCTAGGAATGTGCTTCTCTGTCATTTTACCTTTGCCTGTTGTGTATTAATAAAAGATTTTTTACTAACTTTAATTATATCTCTCTGTCTTCAGTCACATGAAACGACACTATAGAAAAAGTGTCAACACTACTTAGTAGACAAACCTTAATAATTGTGTTAGCTCAACTGATCCTGTTTTTTTATTCAATAAAGAAAGTAAATAGTCTTTGCTTGGATTGTAAAATACCGCCACTCCTAAAGTTCAGTTTTGGGTTAAAATATGGCCAGAATGAAACAGCTTCCTCAAGAAAAATGTCTGTATATTGTTTTTGAAAAATACTACTTATTCCAATTGACACATTGTCAAGAAACCAAAGATTACATACAAAGGCGTATATTACTGTCTTGAGAGAAGACGGGGAAGGCCCAGATGCACTACTGCGTAAGAGCATAAGGACTTCAGAGCTAGTAGTCTGAGAAACAAATACCTTATCATATCTTCAGTTGGTTTCTTTCTTGAATACACAACAAAGACCAGTGTCATCTGTAGCAATGATTTAAAGAAAAAACATATCTGAAACTGGCAAAAAAACTGAAAAGTTTAAAATTGGCAAAATAACAGAGAAATATAAAGGAAGATGACTGGAAAAGCATATTGTGGTAAGTATCCTGGAGTCATCTTTTCTGTGTGTGTGTGTGTGTGTGTGAGATTCAACATGTGCAAGCATATGTATGAGATTCAATATGTCTGCCAGCATTTCAATATACCTGTACTCAGATCTTACGATTTTGTGGCCAAGTACAAAAAGACTTCAATGCAATTTCAGGTGAGTTTATATACTTTTTTTCAGCCAGCAGAAATAACTTTAGCACAAGATACTGCAGTTTTCAGATTAATGTATGATCATTTTGATTATATTTATTGAAAAGTATGAGCAATTATAAGTGATTTTTTTATATGTGACTATTGTATAGTTGTCTGGAGGAAAGTGAGTCAACAATTCACATTTAGATAGAAATGTACAACTGTACTCCGATCATATTTTTTTCTAAAAGGTACCACATTCTAGACTAAGTATCAACTTCCATTCATTATCACTAGGAAGGTCCACTGTTCGTTCTTTAACTTTTTTCCCATCTCCACAGTTGTACCACAAAATGCCACTTTGAATCAGAATGTAATTGAGCGCCCACTCCCCACCACACACATCACTTTTGGAGCAAGTAATAAAGGCAGCTTCCTTTTGTGCTAAACTGCGGTAAAAATTATATACAAATATTTCCCCTGATTGAATACTTTCTACAGTGTACTGAGCACCAAGACTATAAAAACGAACACTAAGAATTCATTGGCTATATTTTAAATCAATTTCAATCAATCAATCAACATTTATTTATATAGCACATATTCATACAAAAAAATGTAGCTCAAAGTGCTTTACAAAATGAATAGAGAAATAGAAGACACAATAAAAGATAAACATAAGTCAACATTAATTAACATAGAATAAGAGTAAGGTCCGATGGCCAGGGTGGACAGAAAAACAAAAAAACTCCAAAGGCTGGAGAAAAAAATAAAATCTGTAGGGGTTCCAGACCAAGAGACCGCCCAGTCCCCTCTGGGCAATCTACCTAACATAAATCAAACAGTCCTCTTTGTATTTAGGGTTTTCATGGAAGGACCTGATGATGATGGTCACGTAGACTTCTGGCTTTCAGTCCATCAATGTTGGTGCATCATGATGCTTTGAGTAGGTGGTGGTGGCGCAGGCACCACAAAGAAACCGGAAAAATTTGGTGGTATCTTAATAAAAAAGGTATCAGTTTCTATCAAAAACATGAATATTTCTGGATGATTCCAAACTTTTCACTTGTAGTGTACATATTTTTTTAATTTTACAGTAAATGTTTTGTTAGTGTATGTAAACTGGTAGTTTTTGACAGAAGCAGTCTACCCAAAGCTCAAGGTGGCTGTTGAAGATAGAGGCACTTTTTAACAGTATATCAACAACAAAATCCATGCAAAACACCAACTACAGGATTAAATTAGAATCTAGGGTAAATTGTGTATATGTACGCATTGTTGAAAAGAAATATACAGACGATGTATACCAAACCAGCTAAAGTATTGCTGACAATGTAATCTGATGATCAATGTGACATAACTGGAAACTGTTCACATTACAGTAGTGTCTGTGCACTTTCAGAGCTTAGTTTTGCAGACTACATGACAAAAAGTCAGTGTAGACACTGCATACATGTGTGATAGTGGAGATGAGCTTTTGCAAATGAGGCAGAAGCACTCGTATAACTGATAAACATGAATGGAAAGGTAGAACAAGGGAAAAAAACATTCTGATGCACTTTTTTTCATTTCAACTCACAAGGCAAACAATTTAGGTTTAAAAGATATGCAATGGAAGAGCTTTGTAATTGGGATGTTCTTTACGGGAAAAACATGATACAACTCTCACAAGTTACTATAAAGTAGTACCTTGTTAATATGAATTACACACATATTTAATGACAACTTTGTTTCCGAATGGTGTATCAACTATTCTCAATTGTAATACATCTTTTCTTAATTTATGGGTAAAATTCACAATTTTCTTATAAATAAGAAAGTATTATGATTTAAGGATATTTGCCAATTTTTTCTTTTCAATATCTCCAAGATAAAATGTTGATGTTTACAGCAACTTAAACAGAGAAATATGAATTGCATTGAAAAAGATGATGCACATATCCTATACTTTATCTCATAAAATTCTATGAAAGATGAAGACTGCTTTTGAAAAAAATAGACAGAAAGGGGTATATGGACACCTAATCAATCTTGAAATTAAAGGTGAACAAGAGCAGTTTAAGGAGGAAGATTTTAATTTTACTTACTGATATCTGGGTGCCTTGGTTTCCAGCACAGGGTTTAGGGGGCACCTTTAGCTTCCCATCACAATAATTTGCTCTAAATTGAAAAATAAAAATGTACACTGAGATTCAAAGTTTACTTTAGCATATGGCATCCAACACTTTAAAAGTATACTATTCAATAATAGTTACTACAAAGGTAGTTCTTCATTATCTACTATGTTTTAAAACATCTTTGCAACCAAATAAGGGATAACAAATTTTACGCTGATCTTAGAATCTTCAAACAAAAAAAGAAAACTGTGACAAAACACTTTTTTGTCCTAACAAATTTTTAAATGACAGATAACCGTGTTAATTTAATTTTATGCTAATTCTGTTAACATGAGGACTTGTCCAAGTTTTCATTTTATACGTTCAGAAAAGTGCAACAGCTCACTTTTACTTTGAAGCAGGGTCTAAATTTAAGTGTAGACAGAAGTATTTCCCCATATAAAACGGGTGGGGTGGTTTGGTAATTTTAATGTGGGTTTTATAAAGGAGGATTTCATCTCACCTATCTGGAAAACTGTCATATATGGAAACTTATTTTCCAGTGAAGAATAAAGAGGAAGTGAAATATGCTCACTGTTCCTGCTAGGTAACCATATCCCTATTGCTGCTGATTCAGAAGGACAAAATACATGATTCAGGCAAGCTTCCAGAGCACAATAAGGTAATCAATGAGCTGAGAGCTACAAATATTTTAAGTTGTCGTCATGCATTTGAGTGAGGAAGTTAGAATTCATTCCCAAAACAAATTGTAGTTACCGATAGAAAACTTCCATACTGACCAGAAATCTGTGTAACCCAGCTCACAGTACTCTGAAGCACATGAAACTTCTTTCTAATGATACAACAAACTTGTATAACAGAAACACAAAATCACAAGAGATGCATCGTTAGTTGGACTGTTAAGTCTAAAGACACAACAAGAACTGATACTTCAGAAAGTTTAGAAAATGGAATGATACTAACTTTTGTTTTTTACAGTATCAGCATTACTGAGTTAAAGTCAGTGCCATGCTCATGTTTGACTTCAAAAAGAAGGATTATTAACCATATGTGAACAAATCAAACCGTATGTGAATAAAGGTAGGAAAAACTATGTATGAACAAGGATGACAGTAGCAATGCTACAGCACCAAAAAGTTGGTGATGCTGTAGCAGTTGTCAAAAAGAAAAACAGCAGAAGCATGAACAGCAGCAAGTATCTGCAGCAGAGGAGTGAATGGTAAACAAAGACTGTTGCAATACTCTGTATTACAAGAAACTGCACCAGTAATGGTATTTGGTAATTTTATAAAGATGACTGAAAATCATTCCAAGTTGATTCAAAACATTTTTAATATGAATGAATATCTTCTACAAGAAATAGCAAGTGTTACTACAGTAACTACTTTTACTTATTCAAAACGACTTCCTTAGCTGTTCTTTTTGCTATATTCTCAAGAACAGCAACTTTGCATACACTATAAAAAAAATCAGTATTTTATTTCAGGGTGCTTCATCTTAGCTTAGCTCTGTCACAACCTGCTTTTTATCATTCCCTTAGTTTTTTTTTTTTTTTTTTAATAATCATGAATGCACACAATACTCTATGGACAGTATAAAGTGCCAAGTGTGTATTCCTATTGTGAACAGGCGAAAAGTGGTTTTAGCACTTCCATAAATCAAGGGCTTTGGTATTATAAAAGTGAAATCAGTTCAGACTTATTTTCATGTGTACAGGGTACAATAAAAATCTTGTTTGCACCCCTGGTGAACTCAAACCATACCGAATAATATTAAGAAAAAGGATGCATGGAAGGATAGATAGTAGCCAGGGCTTTCATGGACTCTACAGTTCCAAGGCCCTGTCTGAAAATACTTTGCCTTTAAGGCAGATGCTCAGGGTAACACTGTTAATTCTTAAAAAAAGGCCTGTAAACAATGAGTGTGTTTCAATTTATATTAAGACTGGCTGTGTTACCTATCTTCGCCATGGATATTTTCTAAGTACTATGTAACTAATTAAGTACTTTTCTGTACACAATATTGTATTTTTTAACCAGCTCCTAATATTATTAGTTCACTTGAGCTGCTTACTGTTGAACTTGCTGCATATAGTCCTTAGTGGTTTTGGTGTGAAAGAGACTGCAGTAGAAATGTACTGACCAATAGCAGTGTTCGATAATGTTATTTAAATTTGATCAATTCAAAGCTAAAAGCTGTTAGAAATCTCAACTCTCCAGTAGCATTAAAGCTTAAATTTATTACTGCCTCAGTATATAGTAGGTTTGAATAAATGTCTACCAACAAAAATACAAACGTTATAATTACTTTTACTCACTCAAAATCACTGTCCTGTTCTCTTATTATCTACATTCTGAAAAACAGCATCTTCATGAGCTATAGAAAAATATTATGTTTCATTTTGCTTAATTGTAGCTCAGCTCCATCAGTTAATTTGGGGCGTGTTTTATTCTGTTGTTTTTCTTATCTTTTCCCATTTTCTATTTTTTTTTTTTAACTTCCAAAAACACTTAACGCTGATCATTAATTAGCATTGTGATCTTAAGGATGATTTGCAGGTGGCTTTTTCAAAACTGTAAGTCAATGCACTAATAAAAAATGTAGTGTAATCAGTTTACTTCAGATTTGTCACATATGGTGTACACAGTAAAATACAACATTTCCATAGCAAAATTTCACACAAATGATGTAGATAAAAAATTCATAAATAGTACACAAAAAATAAATAAGGCACACTTAACATAATGATATATCCCTAACAGAAATAGTATGAACTGCACACTTTGCCAAGTGCCTCAAACCGTCACTGTCCACCTGCCCTAATCTCATTTCTTATGTTATTTCAAATACTGCATAACATAATAGGTAATGATAAACAAAACAGCTGAGTAATGATAAACAAAAGAGTTGAGTTTCCTTTTGAATAAGTAATATTTCAAGTGTGAGTTTGCAATAGTAAATTTACTAAAAGCAGGTATATTGGTTTGGGAGATTTTCAAGATTTGTTTGGCATGGGGAGTGAAGAAAGACAGAAAGATTACCGTTTAACTGTTTGACTACACTGCATATACTGATTTTGGCAACATACTTCTCAGAAGAGGGTCAAAATTAAAAAAGACGGAGGAAATAGTGTCTTTTGTTTTCTTTTAAATAAGCAAGATTTCATTTGTGAATCAGTAATACCGAAACTTACTAAAAGCAGGTATTTGGGTGTATATATCTCTCTCTACATAAAATCCAACGTCTGTCTGCTTTTCATGAGAGAACTTCTAAATGGATTTAGATTTTTTTTTTTTTTTCTTTTTTGCTATACAGTGATCCCTTGCTGTATCGCGCTTTGACTTTCGCGGTTTTGCTCTATCACGGATTTTATATGTAAGCATATGTAAATGTATATTATGGATTTTTCGCTGATTCGCGGATTTCTGCGGACAATGGGTCTTTTAATTTATGCTACACGCTTCCTCAGTTTGTTTGCCCAGTTGATTTCATACAAGGGACGCTATTGGCGGATGGCTTAGAAGCTACCCAATCAGAGCACGTATTACATATTAACTAAAACTCCTCAATGCTATAAGATATGCCTCCTGCGCGGTGCTCGATTGTTTGCTTGTCTCTGCCTCTATCTCACCTCTCTGACATTCTCTGCGCCTGACAGAGAGGGTGTGAGCAGAGGTGCTGTTTGCACAGAAGCTATTTGCCTAGTGGATACGGACGCTCCTCTAAGAAATGCCGCTTTTGAGGTGCGCCCAAAAGCACACTTATTGATTTTTTGATTGTTTGCTTTAATCTCAAGCTCTCTTTCTCTCTCTCTGACGTTCTCTGCGCTTGACGGAGGAGATGTGAGCAGAGGGGCTTTTTGCACAGAGGCTGTTTGCTTAGAAGATAGGGACGCTCCTGTAAAAAATGCTGAAAGGCTACCTTCGCATTGATCCCTTCATTGCCGCTGCTTTATCGCGGTGCTTGCATACTTAAAAGCGCAACAGCCCTATTGATTTTTCATTGTTTACTTTACTCTCTCTCTGACATTCTCTGCTACTTACGCACACTTTGAAGAGGAAGATATGTTTGCATTCTTTTAATTGTGAGAAAGAACTGTCATCTCTGTCTTGTCATGGAGCACAGTTTAAACTTTAGACTAAAGGGTGTTATTTCATGTCTAGAGGGATCTAATAATGTTAAAAAACGTATTTAGAAGGTCGTAAACAGGTTTTCTATGCTCTAACTGCGAAAATATTAGATTTATAAATAAAGAATCCTACTTCGTGGAAATTCATTTATCTGTCTGGAGCGGATTAACCGCGATAAACAAGGGTTTACTGTATACCTGTGTGGAGAATATTTATAAACAGTGTGGGAGAGTTTCTAAGGGCTTAAAATATATAAAAATAATCATACAAACATATGGTTTCTACTTCGTGGATTTTCACCTATCGCGGGGGGTTCTGGAACGCAACCCCCGCGATCGAGGAGGAATTACTGTAGTTTGCTTGAACACTCTGGGTGATTTTGCGACTTCTCTCATCGCGCTAAGTATCATAGTTCGCTTGCGGCAGCGATTAATAAGCGTGAATCGAAGAGAGAGGCTGCTGGCCGAGGACAGGGGGAGGCGGGACCTCAGAAATAGGGAGCCAGTCTCCTTTTGAATCGGGTCTGTATGTCTATCCGCTTTTCACGAGAGAACTAAATAACAGATTTAGATCTGATTTTTTCTTATAATTTGCTTGGACATTCCGATTGATTTTGCGTGTTCTCTCATTGCGCTAAGTATCATAGTTCGCTTGTGACAACGATTTACTGACGCGAAGCAAAGAAAGAGGCTACAGGCAAAGGGGAGGCATAAAATTAATCAATTGGTGCTCAGATTATTTGACACGCTATTGCGGACACACACTTCAATAAATACCGTTTTACAACACAACAATTCAGTTCATTATCCAACAGAATTTTTAAATTCCACTAATCCCCTGGCATCCTTTCCAACAACTTAGCATTGAAAGTAGGAGCACTGATTATCCTTTTGAGAAATCTGAGCTCACCCAAACTTTGCAATGGTACCCATCTCCAGGTCTGTCAGCTTCAAAACAACATCATAGAGGTGATAATCATCACAGGATGTGGCACTGGTGAGAGGGTTTTAACCTCTCGTATTCCTCTAATCGTGACGGACATGCCCTTTCAGTTCAAGAGATTACAGTTCCCGGTGAAGCATTGCTTTACAATGTTAATTAACAAAGCCCAGGGAGAGACACTCAAGTTGGCAGGGGTTAATCTCAGCTCACCATGCTTCTCGTATGGTCAACTTTATGTTGCTTTCTCATGGATTAGTTCCCCAAGAAACCTATATGTCCTCACCCCTGATAACAAAACCAAAAATACTGTATATCAAGAGGCCCTTGGATAGGAAACCTATCAATATAAATTGTTCTAAATTCAAATTACATTTTTTTATTGATTTTTAAAGTTTGTGCTGTTTCACTATATATATATATATATATATATATATATATATATATACTGCTCAAAAAAATTAAAGGAACACTTTGAAAACACATCAGATCTCAATGGGAAAAAGAAATCCTCCTGGCTATCTATGCTGATATAGACTGGGTAATGTGTTAGGAACGAAAGGATGCCACATCGTTTGATGGAAATGAAAATGATCAACCTACAGAGCCCTGAATTCAAAGACGCCCCAAAATCAGAGTGAAAAATTATGTGGCAGGCTAGTCCATTTTGCCAAAATTTGATTGCAGCAACTCAAAATTGTACGCAGCACTTTGTATGGCCCCTGTGTTCTTGTATACATGCCTGACAACATCGGTGCATGCTTCTAATGAGATGACAGATGGTGTTGTGGGGATCTCCTCCCAGATCTGGACCAGGGCATCACTGAGCTCCTGGACAGTCTGAGGTGCAACCTGGTGGCATTGGATGGACCAAAACATAATGTCCCAGAGGTGTTCTATTGGATTTAGGTCAGGAAAGTGTGGTGGCCAGTCAATGGTATCAATTCGTTCATCCTCCAGGAACTGCCTGCATACTCTCACCACATGAGGCCAGAAATTGTCGTGCACCAGGAGCCACTGTACCAGCATAGGGTCTGACAATGGGTCCAAGGATTTCATCCTGATACCTAATGGCAGCCAAGGTGCCTTTGTCAAGCCTGTAGCGGTCTGTGTGACCCACCACCAAACTGCTCATGCTGAATGATGTTACAGGCAGCATAATGTTCTCCATGGCTTCTCCAGACCCTTTCACTTCTGTCACGTGCTCAGGGTGAACCTGCTCTCATCTGTAAAAAGCACAGGGCACCAGTGGTGCATCTGCCAATTCTGGTATTCTATGGCGAATGCCAATCGAGCTGCATGCTGCTGGGCAGTGAGCTCAGGGCCCATTAGAGGACATGGGGCCCTTGGGTCACCCTCATGAAGTCTTTCTGGTTGTTTGGTCAGAGACATTCACACCAGTGGCCTGCTGGAGGTCATTTTGTAGGGCTCTGGCAGTGCTCATCCTGTTCCTCCTTGCCCAAAGGAGCAGATACTGGTCCTGCTGATGGGTTATGGACCTTCTATGGCCCTCTCCAGCTCTCCTAGAGTAACTGCTTGTCTCCTAGAATCTCCTCCATGCCCTTAAGACTGTGCAGGGAGACACAGCAAACCTTCTGGCAATGACACATATTGATGTGCCATCCTGGAGAAGTTGGACTACCTGTGCAACCTCTGTAGGGTCTAGGTATCACCTCATGCTACCAGTAGTGACACTGACTGTAGCCAAATGCAAAACTAGTGAAGAAACAGTCAGAAAAGATGAGGAGGGAAAAATGTCAGTGGCCTCCACCTGTTAAACCATTCCTGTTTTGGGGGTCATCTCATTGTTGCCCCTCTAGTGCATCTGTTGTTAATTTCATTAACACCACAGCAGCTGAAACTGATTAACAACCCCCTCTGCTACTTAACTGACCAGATTAATATCCCATAAGTTTCATTGACTTTATGCTATACTCTGATTAAAAAGTGTTCCTTTAATTCTTTTGAGCAGTATATATAATATAAAATGAAGCTGATTAAAAATAATTAAATTCCATAAATGTATGTGATTAATCACATTTAACATTAAAACATCCATCCATCCATCCATCCATTTTCTAACCCGCTGAATCCGAATACAGGGTCACAGGGGTCTGCTGGAGCCAATCCCAGCTAACATTAAAACATGTAATTATAAAATTAATACATAAACCATGAAGTACTAGGGTGTTGTACTGTATTAGCCATTATGGATGTAATGAGAAGTCAAGCAAAATGACACTTTTATTTGGCTAACTAAAAAGATTACAATATGCAAGCTTTTGAGGCCACTCAGACTCCATCCTCAGGCAAGACATAATCACATGTACTGTAATTAAATCTTGCTGTCATCGGCTAAAATTTATTTGCACTCAGACTCGTGTGACCCCTCTATACTGTCTTTCGCTTCAGTGTTATGACCCAGAAGCACACCCCTCTGGTCACCCTTTCACTCCATGCCATTTGCGCACAACACACTGCCCCTTCTCTTCTCGTCTACAAATATGTTGCAGCTGCCCCCTGAGACTCCTGCACTCTGTCACCAATATATATATACATATACAGTGGAACCTCGGTATACGTCCTTAATCCGTTCCAGACCCTTTGATTTATACCAAACAAATTTTTCCCATAAGAAATAATGGGAAAATGATTAATCCGTTCCAATGAAAAAAAAAAAAATCCTATTGCTATTGGCATATTATACATTGATGGGGTTGTATAAAATAGTTTAAACACTGCTTAATACTAAAATACATAAATACAAAGGCAATTAGATGAAATAAATGAAAATTTTACCTCACTTTACTTTTACTAACATCTTTGTTTTTCACAATCGTAGATACCATCATTCTCGGCAAACGGTATGCAATAGCCATGTCCCGGATACGCATGCCACCTTCATACTTTTCAACAATCAATTCAAATTTACATGAAAAAACACAAAATCACGCTGTGACGATGCAGGTTTGCTGTATGCTCCCATCTGCTGCCGGGGAGCCCTTGAATCCTACACCGTCAGTAATGTGCCTCGCTGCTAACCTCATCGGTAACAACAAAGCAAGGGGATGGTGAAAAGTGCAAAGTGCTTTTATTAAAACAATTAACAAAACAAGGTGTTCAAATTAAAGTGCAGTCTCCAAAGTTCCAATAAATAATCCATAAAATCAGAAGTGAAACATGGCGGTTAAAAACAATAGAAAAAAGTCTTTTTAAAAACAACAAAGTTAAAAGCAGGAAGCATTCTTTAAAAAAAAAGAAAAAACAAGAAGCCCGGTGCCTGCTTCCCAACTGGGGAGTCGACATACTTGCACCTGACCTTCGCACTGCCTGCTTCAGCCACTTCATCCATGCGCGTGCTCTCGCTCACTCACGTCCGTTCTTTCTTTTTACTCCCCTTCAAGCCAACTCGCGCTTCTGTTTATCAAGATAAGCAGCCCTCTCTCTCTCACTCACTCAACCTCCCGTTTTTTTTTTCTTTTTACTCCCCTTCTAGCTGACTCGCGCTTCTGTTTATCAAGATAAGCAGCCCCAGAAACAATCATGAATGTGGACGGTCCCTTACAAGTGCACTTTGGTGAGAAACGCCCACATTGCTAATCGCCCTGACAACCTTCAGCCACATAACCACCACGCCCCCTCACCAAGCTGCGAGCGCGGTGATTATTTATTTTAAATAATTTTGACAGGAGCTTTGGACCCGCTATATCACACACGTGAAAGTTCACAGAGAGTTATAGCGCGGGTTGTTCACTGAATGCTAGCAACTGGCGCACTAACGCTCGTGGCTTTGTCTCGAGAGAGGAAAACAAGGTTTTTTGTGTCCAAACAGGACGTATACCAAGTTGGACTTATTCCAAAGCAGACGTATACCGAGGTACCACTGTATGTATGTATATATATATATATATATCTCGTCACACGTGCAATTGGGAAACAGCTGAAGGGCCTAAATGATAGTAATTCTACACCAGATCAGGGGGTGGCGGAGTGTGCGGACTGTCTCTCTCAGTCTCTTGCAGACCATCCACGGGAATTCCCACATGGTTCCGGCGCCACTGATGATGTCACTTCCGGTCCCCGGAGATGTCACTTCTGGTGCCGATGATGATGGTACTTCCGGTCACAATGGCATTACTTCCGGTTCTAGTATTTCCTGTACTGCCCTTTAAAAACCACCATCTTGCCTCAATACAAACCAGTTCTGTTTTGGATTCTGTTCTATGAACATCTCTGTTCAAATTTAAATCTATTTTTGCAGCCATGAAACAATATACAAGTGGCCACCCCAAACCTTTATGAGGTCTGTGACTCTTTATTGTAACAGTGACATAGTAGGCAGGATGATTACTTCCCAGAAGAGAGCTGGACGGAACCTAAAATATAACCAGGTGGGAAAGTACTGGGGCTGAGTTTTTGGGTGGGGGGTCCGTCCAGTGGTCCAGAGTGTCCCGGTGCAGGCTTCGCTTCCACAACATAAAACCAGGTTCATAGTTATCCAAAGGGGGAGCATGAAAGAGACACAAAGATGTGGGCTGGTTCCTGGGGGAAAACGAAAAGGGCTTATTATGCTCTCTTGGAGGACAGAGCTGAGCCGCCTACTGGGATCGAGATCCCAGCTAAATGTGGGCTATCCCCAGGCCAGCTGGTAGAGAAATTAAAAACTTGTGAATACAATTCAGAGGAGTCGACCTGGGAGCAAGCTTTTGCCCTCTGGGAACTGGTGGCACAATGGCTACGGCCTTTGGAACTTACCACCTTCCAAATAGTTCAGCGGGTGGCGTGCTTTATACTCAAAAAAGGTCTTCCCAGTAACTTTACCCAGCTAGTCTGGGGAGACTTTCACTCCATGGAGGAACTAATACAACAAATAAAAACAACTAAGCCAGCCTCGCAATCTGGGTGAGCAGAACAGTCCTCTAGTGAACTCTAGTTGGGATTATGTCCCACCGCTATGCCCCCCTTGTGCTCTTTGCATATCGGGAAGTCCTACAAGCCTACGGGATCTTGCCATTTGAATTATGTGGACGACAACCTCGGGGAATATTGGATATTTTAAAAGAATGATGGGAAGGAAAGGCTCTTCCCTCTACCAATATACTGTACTATATTGCGCAGTTACACGATCAATTTGGAAGAATTCTGCCTATTTTAAAAAGTCACATGGAGGAGGCGCAAGCAGCACAGGCCCACTATTATGATCATGGTATGACACTCCGAGAATTCGTTCTGGGGAATCGTGTCATGGTTTTGGTCCCTACCTCCAATTCTAAATTACTTGCCCATTGGCAAGATCGTTATAAAGTAAAGGAGAAGAACGGGGCTTGTCGTTATTTGCTGAAACAACCCAATTGTCGACAGAGCGAGTAGGTTTATTATGTGAACTTGCTGAAGCCATTGAAGGAAGGGGATCCCAATTCCTCCGCTCAGCCCCGCTTAGAGCAATATCATTAACTTTGGCCCAGAATTAAATTCTAGACAGAGACGGGCGCTTGAAGCAGCTATCCTGTCCATCCTGGAGGTAGTGAGTGAAAAACCCGGAAGGACCTCTCTGATTGCACACAATATAGTGACAGATCCCGGGATTATCGTTAGAGAACGCCCTTATTGACTTCCCAAGTCAAAGAAAGCAGAGGTGGAGCTTGAAATCAAGCACATGCTGGAACTAGGAGTAATACAGGAAAGTTATAGTCCCTGGTCCAGTCCAATTGACTTGGTTAGTAAGCCTGACGGACGTTGGAGGTTTTGCAATCAAGTCTCCCAATTTGACGCTTATCCGATGCCTCATGTGGACGACCTCCTTGAGAGGCTTGGACAGGTGAGATTTTTGACCATACTTGACATGACAAAGGGGTACTGGCAAGTTTCTGCAAAGGTCAAAACCGCATTTAGCACGCCTAGTGGAAACTGACAGTATTGTGTGGGCCCTGCAGCTTTTCAGTGTCTGGTGGATCAAGTGCTCCGCCCTAATAATGTGTATAGTGCTGCCTATTTAGATGATGTTTTCATTTATTCCACCACATGGAAGGAACACGTGCAGCAGGTTAAAGTGATATTGAAAACCTAAATATTTAGACTTTCTAGTGGGTCGGGGTACTGTGAAACCACAGTGGTCAAAAATTGATGGCCCCGTCCGCGAACCAAGCGGCAAGTACAAGCCTTTCTCGGATTAGCTGGGTATTACCACCCCTTTGTACCTCGGTTTTCCAAGAGAGCAGCACCCTTGATTGATTTAACAAAGAAGAGGGCTCCAACGATGCATTTTGTGACCTAAACAGGCTCTCAGCACCAATATTGAAAGCACCTAAGTTTTCGCTTCCTTTCATACTCCAAACGGTGTTCAGAAACAGGCCTGGGAGCCATGCTGAGCCAAAGCATCAATGGTGTTGAGCACCCCGTCATGTACTTGAGCCAGAAGCTGCTGGATCAAGAGACAAGGTATGAGGCAGTGGAACAATTGCGATTAAATGGCCGATTACACAGTTGAGGTACTACCTTTTGGGCCGTGAATTTACTCTGGTGACAGATCATGCACCCTTACAGTGGATTGGCCCTGCAAAAAGAGTTGAATCCACAGGTCACTAGGTGGTTTTGTGACCTCCAACCATAGAACTTTTCACTCATTCATTGCAAGGGCTCTCTCCATGCCAACGCCACTGCTCTCTCTCGAGTCCAAGACCTCTCGGTCAGGTCCGCCTGACCCGATGGGTCTGGGCTGAGGTGGGGCCTAGTCACACATTTGGAATTCGGAAACAGCTGAAGGGCCTAAATGATAGTAATTCTATGCCAGACCAGGGGGCGGCGAAGTGTGCAGACTGTCTCTCTCAGTCTCTTGCAGACCATCCACAGGAAATCCCACATGGTTCCGGTGCCACTGATGATGTCACTTCCGGTCCATACATATATCTACTGTGTGTGTGTATATATATATATATATATATATATATCCCCCATCCCAACGCTTCCCATGTTGTTGGCTGCCTGCCTATATAAGGCCGTCCGTCGCTCCTGCCTCTACATTCCCTACCTTGCTTCGCCACGGGATTCACGTCTCCCTGCTGATAACTGCAGCCTTTTTATTTAATCCACAGCTTCTCCTCTCTTTTATTGTTCGTTTATTATGATTATAGTTATTGTGTATGTATTTTAGACTTACTTTACATTGTTCAAGTACCCATTTCCTTTATCGTTCCAACTGTACCCCCATTAACATGTCTATCGAGGTGATCACCATCGATCAAAGAACTGTCACTTACCGAGTGGTTTCCATGCCCAGAGATGGCACCTGCCTTTTCCATTCTCTTTGTTACATATTGCACGGCCATATCAGGCTCACTCTTGATATCCGGAGGAACATTGTGTCTTATGTATTGAATGACTGGGACAGGTTCAAGGTGTAGACTTATGATGGTACAGGAGATAATTATACTGTACAGGAGCACTATAAGAGTTAAATGCTTAAGCCCTTCATCTATGGTTCTGCATGTGAGATGATGGCTGCCGCTGAATTGTTCGGTTGTCGCTTTCAAGTGTACCGAAATGGCCAAATATTTTACACCTTTTGACAACTGCCAATGCCTCTTAAACATCTTAGTTTCACAGGTGATGATTTGAGTAGTGGACACTTTGATGTTTATGAATGTTTAAACTCTCAAAAGCTGGATGTGAAGTTATCGACGAAACCAGTTGTATGCTTACAGCGCTTGACAGATGCCAAATGTCACTTCAACACAAGTCCTGCAAATACTGTCGTAATTGAAACAAACCATGAAACTCAAACCGATTATGACAGCAGCAATCCAAGCTGTGAGATTTCAGACAAGATTACTTTTCACATGGCCAACTGTACGTTGCATGCTCAAGAGTAAACTCAGCGCACAGCTTGGTCATATTACAACCGGAGGGCCGAACTGACAATGTGGTATACAAAGAGATCCTTAACAAATAATTATTGGTAAATTTTCCCTCAGTTTAAAAAAGTTTAATTTTCTTCTTAATAAAAATTTTAAGGCAGTACTTCACCGCTGCGAAGCGCGGGTATTTTGCTAGTATATATATATATATATATATATATATATATATATATATATATGGAAGCGAAGGTTTGTGATACGGTTTGCATATTTGTAGTTGGAGAGCCACAAAAGGAGAGTAGTTATTTTTCCTGGGCTTTCACCTCCTGTCAGAAGTTGTCATCAGAGGATAATGATTAGACATACAAGAATAAAAGGCAACATATAGCAAAATTAGGTAGCGGTTCGGTGGTGATAATGAGGTTGGGTTAGGAGGGTGTTGGTCGTAAAGTTTCATTTATTATGAGGCTGTTCTTCTTCTTAAGTTTGCATATGCTGGGGTCATGTCCAAAAATCTGTTAATGGCATTTTCGTTTGATAGCCAAGATTCAGCCAGCTCTCTGGCACTTTTAGTACTGGCCTTAAATCTTATTTGCACATTGTCACAGTTAAATGCATGTGTGGTTGAATTTGTGTGCGTATAAATCAGTAATCGGGAGTCCTTCCTTCTGACGGCATTTTGATGCTCCTGTATACGTGTTGCGATTCTTTTTGAAGAAAAGAAAAGAAATTGGCAGCAGAGACACGAAAAGCAGTTTATAGCAATCCATGCAGTTCTTGCGCAGCAGTATACATAGGACAAACATCAAAAAGAATACAGAATTTTGCTATAGATTGCCTACGATTCTTGTATGTCTAATCATTATCCCCTGATGATGGCTCCTGGCAGGAGCTGAAACCTCAGGAATAAAAACTACTTTATCATACTTGATTAATTCTCTCCCTTTGTGGATCTCCAACTACAAATATATATATATATAGCGCGGGTATTTTGTATATGTAACACAGAGAATTGAAAAGGTAGGTGCCATCTCCAGGCATGGAAACCACTCGGTAAGTGACAGTTTTTTGATCGATGGTGATCACCTCAATAGACATGTTAATGGGGGTACGGTTGGAATGATAAAGGAAATGGGTACCTGAACAATGTAAAGTAAGTCTAAAATACCTAAACAATAACTATAATTGTAATAAACGAACAATAAAACAACAGAGAAGTTGTGGATTAAATAAAAAGGCTGTAGTTATCAGCAGGGAGACGTGAATCCCGTGGCAAAGCAAGGAAGGGAATGTAGAGATCAGAGCGACTGACGGCCTTATATAGGCAGGCAGCCAACAACGTGGGAGGCGTTGGGATGGGGGATGGGATAGCTGCAGGCTATGGACGTATATATATGTACGTAAGTAGGATTCAGTTAGCGTTGGGAACCCGCGTACCAAATTTCTTGAAGATGGGCCCACAAGTAACAAAGACCGTTGGAAAGTTCAATATGGCGGCCGACAGTGGCGTCATACCACTGAAATAAGTACGTACATCGGTTTCGGTTAGCGCAGGGAAGCCGCCTACCAAATTTCGTGAAGATGGGGCCATAAATAAGAAAGTTCAACATGGTGGACGCTGCCGACTGTTATGACAGTTACGTGTAGAATTTCGAAATGAAACCTGCTTAACTTTTAGTCATTTCCTGTATAAATCGTTGGTTGTTACGTAAAAAATGTCAGTTAAATATATCATATAGGAGACACACACAGTGATATTTGAGAAGTGAAATGAATATTATTGGATTTACAGAAAGTGTGCAATAATTGTTCAAACAAAATCAGGCAGGTGTATAAATTTGGGCACCATTGTCATTTTATTGATTCCAAAACTTTTAGAACTACTTATTGGAACTCAAATTGGCTTGGTAAGCTCAGTGACCCCTGACCTACATACACATGTGAATCCTATAATGAGAAAGAGTATTTAAGGGGGTCAATTATAAGTTTCCCTCCTCCTTTAATTTTCTCTGAAGAGTAGCAACATGGGGGTCACAAAACAACTCTCAAATGACCTGAAGACAAAGATTGTTCACCATCATGGTTTAGGGGAAGGATACAGAAAGCTGTCCCAGAGATTTAAGCTGTCTGTTTCCACAGTTAGGAACATATTGAGGAAATGAAAGACCACAGGCTCAGTTCAAGTTAAGGCTCGAAGTGGCAGAACAAGAAAGATTTTGGATAGACAGAAGCGACGAATGGTGAGCACCAGCACCAAAGACCTACAACATCATCTTGCAGCCATTCGGCGCACTTTACACAAGGAGATGCTGTATGCGAGAGTGATGTAGAGGAAGCCTTTTCTCCGCCCACAGCACAAACAGAGCCGCTTGAGGTATGCTCAAGCACATTTGGACAAGCCAGCTTAATTTTGGAATAAGGTGCTGTGGACTGATCAAACTAAACTTGAGTTATTGGGGCATAACAAGGGGCGTTATGCATGGAGGAAAAAGAGCACAGCATTGTGTAGAAACACCTGCTACCTACAGTAAAATATGGTGGTGGTTCCATCATGCTGTGGGGCTGTGTGGCCAGTGCAGGGACTGGGAATCTTGTCAAAGTTGAGGGACGCATGGATTCCACTCAGTATCAGCAGATTCTGGAGACCAATGTCCAGGAATCAGTGACAAAGCTGAAGCTGCGCCGGGGCTGGATCTTTCAACAAGACAACGACCCGAAACACTGCTCAAAATCCACTAAGGCATTCATGCAGAGGAACAAGTACAACGTTCTGAAATGGCCATCTCAGTCCCCAGACCTGAATATAATTGAAAATCTGTGGTGTGAGTTAAAGAGAGCTGTCCATGCTCGGAAGCCATCAAACCTGAATGAACTAGAGATGTTTTGTAAAGAGGAATGGTCCAAAATACCTTCAACCACAATCCAGACTCTCATTGGAACCTACAGGAAGCATTTACAGGCTGTAATTTCTGCAAAAGGCAGATCTACTAAATATTGATTTCATTTCTTTTTTGTGGTGCCCAAATTTAAGCACCTGCCTGATTTTGTTTGAACAATTATTGCACACTTTCTGTAAATCCAATAAAC